>NC_050530.1:2823296-2852555 GCF_002922805.2 Oryzias melastigma
TATATACATATTTTATATATATATATGTATGTATGTATCAAATCCAATATCCATTGTTTATCCAATTTTTACAACACTAAAGCCTTAGAAATAATACAAAAATACATTTAAATACATTTTATATTATGCAGAATGTTGGTCTCGTAAATCAAGCTATTTTTGAAAATGAATAATAACACTTGACCGAGGAATTACTATGGAACATGTATGTGTCACGTAGAAGTATACTACTTCTTAAGACTAATTTGGAAGATTTGAAGATTGCAATATAGTAAAAGTAAAGTTTACTCCCTCACTTTTAGTACAGACTAAATATACTTATAGTACACTTAAATAGACTTTTTGCTAAGGCTACAGTCACATATTCCAAAATGCTTGCATGTGACGTCCTAAATTCAAGGTTTTCAGAACATTTGGTCAGTGGCTCTTTGTCGACATTAGTAATCGGGAGGCGTATTTTTACACGCCATGCGGTGGCCGCGGAGACTTTAAGGAAAAGTTAAAATTTAACAGCAACTGGGCGATTTTTCTCAAGTCAAAAAGTTGAAGTTTTAGAAGGGTGAGGATGACACTGTTATAAAAATTGAGCGACAGCTGGGCAGCCACAGGTCGGTGGTGGAGACTGGATGGTGAGTGAATGTCTACGGATAGCTGACCGGATAACTTGGGGGTATATTAAAAGCGAGCCATTCTGCACGCCTGACTGACATTCATGACCACTGATTTTTAAAAAATTTGGGCGCCAAGATGAAATCTTGAAGATTCCCCATCGTTGTACTTGTGACCGTAGCATAAAGGGAGTAATAAGGAACATATGGAAGAACTGAGAGACAATTAACACAAATATCAAATGTAATATATTTTATTTAGACGACATTTGTGGGCTTTTATCTACATTTGCAGTTCACTAAACTAATAAAAAAAATTTTAAAAATGTTTTTCATTTCTTAGGAAATTTGTTAAATTGAAACCAGGCGTGTTCAAACTTCAGAACTTTAAATATTGGTTGATTGATCTGGTTTATTTAAAGCATAAATTATGGACAATACAAAACACAAAAAATCACAGATTTTTATTAAACTCATTACAGAAATAATGAAATAAAATGATAAAAAAAGAAAAAACAAACAAAGACAGTTGATTCATTAAATATTGGCTAAAGTCAAGTAGAGTTTGATTGATTGATTGATCGATTGAAAAGGAGTCAGAAAAAACAAATTTATATAATCCTACCCCTAAATAGTTACTTCGTTTTATATATTCATGGGGTACTTTTTAATCTGTTATAGTAATTTTTAAAAAAATGAAGTTTACTTAATGTTTTAGCAACATGCTAACGTTTTTGGCTAATTTGTTATCTACTGAGGTTTTTATAGGCTAATTTAGAGTTTAACTTCTATTTTAGCAACATGCTAACATTTTTGGCTAATTTGGTTTACTGAAGAATTTTTGGCTATTTTGAAATTTAGCTAGTATTTAAGCAACATGCTAGATTTATGGCTAATTTTGTATCTAATAAGCTATTTTGGGCTAATTTGAAGTTTAGCTAATATTTTAGCAGCATGCTAACGTTTTTGGCTAATTTGTTATCTACTGAGGCTTTTTAGGCTAATTTAGAGTTTAACTTCTATTTTAGCAACATGCTAATGTTTTTGGGTCATTTGTTATCTACAGAGGTTTTTATAGGCTAATTTAGAATTTAGCTTATATTTTAGGAACACGGTAACGTTTTTGACCAACTTAGTTTACTGAAGAATTTTAGGCTATTTTGGAGTTTAGCTAGCAACAAGCTAGCTTTTTGACTAATTTCTCATCTACAAAGGTTTTTTGGGGGCTAATTTGGAGTTTAGCTAATATTTTAGCAACATGCTAATGTTTTTGGCTAATTTATTATCTATTTTGTTTTTAGGCTAATTTAGAGTTTACCTTCTTTTTTAGCAATATGGTAATGTTTTTGACAAATTCAGTTTACTGAGGAATGTTACAAGTTTAGCTAGTAATTAAGCAATTTGCTAGCTTTTTTGGCTAATTTAGCTTCTACTTAGGTATTTTGGGCTAATTTGGAGTTTAGCTCACATTTAAGCAACACACTAGCTATTTTTGCAAAACTGGTACATATTAGGGATTTTTTAGCAATTGTTTTTGTTATTTTTTTTTTAGCGTAGAGTCTTTAAATGGACATATTTACCTCAGAGATTTAACTCATGTCAACTTTTGTTTGAATACTTTTGTATCAGCTTCACAGGCAAAAACAAAAAAAAAAATAAGTAATTAATTTTGGGGAAACAAATGTTACTCTTTATTCATTTGTGTCCTCTGGAAGATTTCCTGTGAAACAATCAATGCATTAAAAACATCCATCTTCCTCGTGAGGAATTCCTCTTATCTCCCTCTCAGTATCCCCCTGGCTGGCTCTAGTCGTTTCCAGCAACAAGTGGCCTCTTCCCCAGATGAATTTTTACATCCGTGCTAATCCAGTCTGCTCCTGACATGAAGCAAATGGGCGCCTATCATCGATTGTACTCAGGGGTGACAGGTATACACAGAGGAGCCGGCTTTATTGTTCTGAAAAGATAGAGCGGGAGCTGGCATGCGCCCTCCTTCAGAAGCTCTGAGGCTTTCTCTTGATCAACCTTACTGAGCGGGCCACTAAAATAAAATTTTAGTGCCGTGGTAATGTTGCAGAGCAGCATGGCGCCGCAGCTAATGGGGAATCATATCTACACTCTCCCCTAATCCTACGCCCAGCTCCACGTTTAACCCCCCCAACGTCTGTCATCATCTCCTGCATTTGGCAGAGAACAAAACGGGCCTTAAAGTTCAAATGTCAGCACATAAAACCAAAATAGACTTACAACAATGTGATATTTCTGCGTTATAAAGAGGGCTCAAGAAGAAGAAGAAGGAAAACAGCAGGCAGGAAGGCGCGCAGGAGTTTTTTTTCTGTTGTGGGGAGACTGTTGGTCACAGCGGTTGTGTGGTTTCTGAGATTCCCCCAGGCGGCCTGGATTTTATTTGGAAAACACTCCTTGTGGAGAAAAATAAAAACAAAAACAGCCGTTTGGCAATTAATGGCGGCTTAATGTGCTGCAAGTTCCACTTTTTTTTTGGACACATGCAGGGAGCGACGCTGATGCTCTGCTGAGCGTTATTAGGCCTTTCTGGGGAGTTATCCATTAATTCGGGGTTAAAGTCCATTTGCATGGAGACAAAAGAGACGTGGGCCATCCATCTCCATGCTGAGGGTGTGAGGGGGTGACAGGAGGGGGGTGTCTGTGTGGAGCTGTTGCCCTCAGGGGTGCGTTTACATAGGTGAGGACTGACGGTGCTGCAAGCCGAGAGTGATTTACCTAGAAATACGCAAACACACAAAAGATGAGGCGGATTTGTACGCTTATGTAAGCATTAATGATCCTCTTTTCATCTATTTTTAAATCAATTGTTATGATGATGCCATTTTTTCCCCAAAAAATCATAAAATTTGTCTAGGGATATACACTGTAAAAAGTGAAGCGTTGGATCAATTAACAAAAGCTGAAAAATTGTTTTATTAAATTAAACTTTTAAGTTGAGTAAACCAAATTTGATGAAAACTAATCGTTTTAAATGCAAATTTAAATTGTGTTAATTGAGTCAACGTTTCACTTTTTACAGTGTATAGTTTTTTCAAGAGTTCCTTAGACATTTGTAAGAGAATTTGGCCACAGAGAAAAAATATGGCGCCAAAAATTAATTACCGGAAGTCCCTCCCCCTGACATAATTGACCGGAAGTCCTCAACCAGAACCGGCTGTTTTAAGATTTTAATCTTTTTTCAATTTCTTCTGTCTTTTTTTACCTTTTTTGCATTTTTTTTTCTTTATTTTTTTTGTCTTTTTCTGGTTTCTTCTCTCTTTTTTGACCTTTTTTTGCAGTTTTTCTTTCTTTGGGCTCATTTCCTTTTTTCTCTCTTTTTTGCATTTTATTTCTCTCTTTCGACCTTTTTATTGTTTCTTCTTTTTTTACTTTTTTGACATTTTTTTCTCTCTTTTTTGACCGTTTCTTCCAGTTTCTCTTTTTGTTTTAGCCTTTTTTTCCTATTTCTTCTCTCTTTTTTCAACCTTTTTTGTATTTTTCTCTCTTTTTTGACCTTTTTCTTGTCTCTTCTCTCTTTTTTTCAACATTTTTTCCCACTTTTTCTTTCTTTTTTGACCCTTCTTTCCTGTTTCTCTCCTTTTCTACCTTTCTTTTGCAGTTTTTCTTTTTTTTTGGCTATTTGTTTTGTTTATTCTCCCTTTTTTTTTACCTTTTCTTGCTTTTTTTGCATTTTTGATCAGCTGATTCACTGAGGAAAAACTGGATTTTGCTACCTTTTTCTCCGGACTTTAACGGTTGTAGTTCAACAGTTGTTCAGTTTGACTTGAAAGAAATAAAACGATTAACATTCTCTGTTCCGTTTGAAGCTCATCTTGCACTCTAAACTGTTCTACAGTTACGGTTTATTCAAATTTAAAAGCTTAAAAGCTTTTAGTTATGAAAAGTTTCATTTTTGAAAGGGTTTTCTAACATTTATTACATTTCCTCTTGCGACATTTCGACTTCCAGCTATAGATTGTATGTGGCGCCATCTTGTCCCCTTGCTCTATATGCTTATCAAAGATCATCTTTTCATCTATTTTTGAAGAAATGGTTATGCAATTTTTTACCCAAAATCATAAAATGTGTCTAGCGTTGCATTGGATCAAATATCAAAATTCTGTTTCATTTAAATATTAGTTTTTATCAAATTAAACTTTTAAGTTTATTAAACCAAATTTGATGAAAACTAATCATTTTAAATGTAACAAATTACAGAACTTTTATTAATTGATCCAACGTTTCACTTTTTACAGTGTAAATTTCATTAGAAAGTAGTGAGATAGAATGTTGTAGCACAGTAAACCCGCCCCCTTCCCATCATCCATCTGTTTACACACTCTCCTGCTAGCTTACAGCCTCTTTCACAATAGCTATGTCCGAATTTCTCCCCATTCGCTATATAGTCCGTTTTTCTTTTTCTAGTGCTGTCCAAACCTGTATTCCAAAATCGAGTGCACTAACAATTTCCCAGAAGTCTTTGCGAAAAACTAGCATGCATTGGAGCTCACTACATTAGCGAATATAGACCACAATGCATTGCGGTCCAACAATTTTTCGAGAAAAAACGTGTTTAAGTGTATTTTTTAAACAAATTATTCACATTTTCATCATCAGAACATAGTAGAGACACAAATTTGACATTTTTTTGTTTTGATTCACTTTGTGAATCCTGATGTCATATGCGGCGTTTAGCAAAATAAAAGTAAAGTTCTAAAATCCAGAGCACTATAATCCTGCATTTTATAGTTTTTTAGTAGTTTGAGTGGAAATTTGGACATAGAAAATCTCACTTTAACTGCCATCTTACGAATTTGTAACCATATAAGAATTATATTTTTTTTATTTTGTCAATTTCTATTAAGCTAAATGATCCGATTTAAATATTTGTTTTGAAAAAAACATTGAATGTTTCAACAGTAAAGATCAAAACCTAATACTTGGTGTGAACACTAGAGGGAGCAGAGGCGTCGTTTCATGCTGATGTAATTCATAGATGTTTTGTCGTTTTTTTTGACTGTTGTCAATAAAGTTGTAAGGAGGAGCAAAACGGTTATTTTACTGAGTACAATAGTTGTCCATACGCATCAAAATTTGTGTCGTCGATTTCTTAGGAAGAGGTTAAAACAGAGAAGAAGAAAAAGAAACAAAGAACCTCTAAAGTCACAACCGCCACCGATCGGCACATGGTGGCGGTTGATGCGGACGGGCGCCATCCAGACATTTACATAGGTCAGCGGGCGCTAGCATTTTGAGATATGGAATATTAGCGTTATAGTATTTAAATATTTGTTTCTTTATGTAATAAACACATGAACATGGGGTTTTCTTGCATGCTTTACTATGTAAATATGGTAACTTTGACCATAAATCGGTTCATATATGGAATAAATAAAATATGGATTATATTATAATAGTATGAAATAAATGAAATATGTTACAGTACTGGTGCAATCTTGAAACTATGAGTTTTAAAGCAGATTCCAGCTCAGACGAGGAAAACAAAGACGTTTCTGGGTCTATTGTCAGCTAGTGGAGGCATCAGAATGGGGCGGAGCAAAGAGCTTGTGGCCCCGCCCACCGTATGTCACAAAAACGAACACCATTTTAGTATTTGCTTCTAATTCACAACAATTAAAAATAAAAAAACATAAATTAGAAATGCATTTTTTAAAGGTAACAATTCATTTTAACGATTCAATACATTTAATAATCTGAGATTTACGAAACGATTCAGTCGATATCTAACGATACGATTTCTAAAATGAATTATCTTTAGCCAAAACTTCAAGTTTTCCAGATTCCTTGTGTTTCTTGATAGATAATAAATTAAATATGTGTACAAACAAACAAGTAAACAAGAGTTATTGGCAGATCCATTCACATTTTAGGTTGAAATTTGTTGTTTTTCTACACATAAATAGAACATTTTTAGAACATTCACGTCTTCAAAAGTGTTTCCATACATTAGTCTGTTTGTCTTTTAACAAAATAAAATCCCGTAGATCCTCCAAATGGTATTTTCTAGTCGTTTTTATCGATTTTTTCGTATTTTAAAATGATTTTATCAAACTATTGGTGATTCAATTAATAACTTTCCTCAGCAGATCGATTGTAGGAATAGAAATAATCTGATTAATCTTTACTAAAACCTTCAGCGTGTTCACGTTTACCTGCAAATAAACTTAAAAACGATATATATATATTTGATTTAAACTATTGTGATTATTACTTCCTGCTGCAGCTGCTTCCTGGGATCCTCCCTCTCCCTCTCTCCCTCCCGCAGCAGCGCAGAGGATTTCCTAGCAACGTCTCCAAAGCGCGCGCGTTCACGCACGCACAACTCGCCGGGGCTCCCTCCAGCTATCAGCGTGGGCTTCCCCCCTCCTCCTCCCTTCTCCTTTTCTTCTCCCTCGCTGCCCCTCCACTGTTGAGGGGGGGTGGAAAGAGAGAAAGAGAGAGAGAGAGAGAAGATCCCCTCTTCCCGGCTCCCCCCTCCAAGCCTCAGCTGCTGGAGAGACCGCGCGGTTTACACGGACGCGCGAGGCTCCGACTTCATTTCGTTATTTTCTGTTTTTACGCACAAGGAAATAGCGCGCGGGAGGACGAGGAGAGTCGGAGCGAGCAGAGGAAGACGGTGGAGGTGATCTGTTTTTTTAAGGGAAAGCCGCAAACGCACGAGGAGCGCGCGCTTCTGCGCCGCGCCTCGTGCGCAACGACCAGAAAGGCTCCTAAAGATTCGAGGACATCTCTGGATTCATATCCATATTCAGGAATCAACGAGGCTGCTGCGGGGTCGCGCGCAGCACGACGCACATGGGACGCCTTCCTCCTCCTCCCCCCTCCCCCAGCTCCACGCTGACAGGGAGGCATTTGCTGGGGCGCCATTTTCAAAAGCCTCTCTTTATGTATGAGATGCGTTTGGCTGCAGAGCGTCCCGCCGTCTCACGTTACAGCGCCGTGCGTCCTGGAGGAGCGTGGAGCGGTGAAACGCGCTGGGAGAATCCGTCCGCGCGCGCATTTCTTCACCTTTTCTTTATAACATTTTCCTAAAGGTGAGAAATTTTCACAAATATTATTCTTTTAGTAGTTAGCAAAAAGATCAAAATATGACATAATTTTAGTCCTAAATTATTCGATTTTTAAATAAAAATTATTGTAAAATTACTCTAAATATATTACAAGTTATCGGAATTTAAAAATCTAAATTGTTTTAACGCGAATACAATTTCAGTTTTGCTGCCGTGTGTGAGCCACACCGTGTGTGTGTGTTCACGTTTATTTTTTTAATTCTATTTTTACCTTAAAAAAATACAAATTTGTTCACATTTTTGCAACACAAATAACTAAATTTAGGATTTATTTAAGGAAAAAAATTAAAATAATTTAATTTTAAATAAAAAAACATAAATATTTGCTTATATTTTGAAAATATATATTTTTTAAAACAGTTAAATTACAAACTTTAAACAACATTTTAATATTTTTTTCCACTTTTAGAGTCTTTGTCGTTTAGAAAAACGCACCATCGTAGGCCTGCTTTGCATAATTGTAAACATCAGTGTTGCTGACTTTGAAGAAGACGCTTTTAGTTCTGATCTTCATCACAGCTTCCTCAACAGCAGCGCAACAAAACCCAAACCTATTATCCTTATTATCTTATTCGCGGTCTTTGCGCTGCGGTTTGAACTTTTTAGACTTTTTTGTCTCCTCTTTCTTACCTCGTTTCCTCCCGAAAACTCCAAATCTTTCAGGTTTAAGTGAAAGAAACCAACCAATAAAAGTGTAACTTAAATTTAAAATATGTTTGGTTAATTGTGGAGATTTTGGAGGATTAAAAAAAATCGAAAGGATAAAACCAGATTGCCTTTGTGTTTACGCACCGCGGTCAGGAGCGTGCGCGCTGCTGAGGTTAATCCAAGCTGCTGCGTAACGGACGGTTTTCAGATAAAACAAAACAAAAACACACAAAAATAAAACACAAACTCAACATAAAGTTGTCAGGGAACATTTTTACACTCAGATAATTTTAGTTAAATCGATTTATTATTATTTTTTTGGATTGTTTTAGATTAAAATCAATCATTTGAAAAATTAAAGATTCCAATATTTACGTTATTTTCTGCTATGTTAAATAATTGTACAACATTTGTACTTTTTGTGTCAATTTTTGTATCGTTTTCATATGTGGAACAATGTAGTCCAAATGAGAAGCATGTTTTGTGCACTTTAAAAAAAAATAAATCTTGATTATACGTTAAACGAATGTAAATAATTCTGCAGTTTTTCATTTATTTAATCTGAATTTATAAGTTAAATAAAAAATGTAATTTTTGCAATATAAATATGTATATATTTATAAACTGTTCAAGTTTCAATAAAATTGTGCGTAAAGTTTCTGGTTCCTTTTCTCTTTTTGACGCTTGAACTCTTCATTCTTTGACTTCATGACTTTTAAAGACACTTTTTCTGCTTTTTTCACCATTTTTTGATTATTTGTCATCCTGTTCTGTGTGTGTTTGACGGCGCAGCACCACATCTGAACGCACACTTGTCTCCTTGATTTAGGCGCGCTCGTGTGTGTTTGTGCGTGCGTGTGTGTGTGTGTGTGTGTGTGTTTGTAATTATGGAAGGTTTGTCTGAGCGGTTTAAAAATTTGCAACGCAAACAGCACAGCTTAGTGTGTGTTTGCGTGATTTGGTGCGTGCGTAATTTATGCAAACGTGGGCGCACAGAGCGTCGTTGGTGCTGGTGGGGAGGATTCTGGCCACTCCACGCCACCGTAGAATTAGGTCCACATTAGGTTTAAAATACTAATTAAAAAAAAGTTAATTTAGTCCTAATATTCGTGGATAAGGCGCATAAGAACACAGATGCAGCTGCGCATGGACGAGAAAAAGCGTTAAATGTATGGAAGGCCAAAAGTGCCAAATTTTTACTTGTAAAAAATAAACGTTTTTTTCATAAATATATATTTTTTGGCTCAATTAGATAATTTTCTGCACTTCCTTTGATTATTTACATGACAATGGCGCTCCCGGTTGTTTACCTACTTTATTACACCATAGCAGGCAGACCAGCAAACAGCTTTACATAAAAATGCAACCACTCCGCTCCTTTCAGACGGCGAACATGCGAGCCTGTTGTTGCTCCACTTTACAGCAGAGATGCCCATTTTCACGACCAGTTGATTGTTTTGTGAGGCAGGGGTGGAGCTGAGAGCAGGAGGAGGAAGGCGGCGACTCCCTCCTCCTCCCCCAACCCCGACCTCCACCACCCCGACTCCCTCTTCTCTCCACTCCATTCCACTCCGCACACCTCGCGCTGGGAAGGTCTGAGGCAGAACCCCCCCCCGCCTGCCCCTCCACCCAGCCACGAAACACAATGCAAACTCAATTAAATGCGGCGATTTTCAGCAATGAATGATAAATTGGCGCTTCCTTCTCACTCCGTAGGATCTCCGAAATTGCAATAATAGGCAGAATCGTTATGTAAAATATGCATTTAGAAAAACTTACCGTAGGAGGGGCAAGTGTCTGTCTGCACCTTTGTTATGAAATTCCGCCTCCAGTAACCAGGCTGGTCTCAAAAAAGAGAAAAAAAAGTGCGTGTTTAAGGTCAAACTGCCATATTTACTAAATTGCCACACGAGAGAGAAAAAATCTAAATGTTTCTACGACTTAAACATATTGAGAGAATCATTTTTCTGGCTGTCTAGCGTGAAATTAGTACACGTGAAAAAGTGGTTTAGCAGTAAACTGTAAACAATAATTAGAAAAAGATCCCATTCAGATCAGAGAATGTAAGGAAAAGCACTAAAGCTCACTTTTTATATAAAAAATACTAATTAATCATAATTTAGCTTGAACATAAATTCATTTATTTTCTTATAAAATGTGTTTAATACATTTATTTTTTTTATTTTTTGCATTTTTTACACCACTTTGGGTATAATTATGCTTTAATTATGTCAATTTTAACACCACTAATTATATAAATATTAAAAAATATTTAAAATGTTTTTAAAGACGCTTAAAATACAGTTTTTTGGTAGAAAAACAACATTTATGAAATATTAATAATACAAAATATAAACAAATGTGTCCATACTATAAGCAAATCAATACAGAATGCATTTTTTGTTATTTTTATTTCATTTAAAATTACAATTTTAAATGAAATGTTACCATAAAATGTGAATAAAAGTAAAACGTTTCATATATTTTATAAGAATTTGTTGCAAATCTTTATATATTTAAATTTAAATCAATTCCATGTGACAAAAAAATATATATTTTTTACTTTTAATCTGAAAAAATCATATTTTTAAAATAGATTTTAGGATTTAACCTCAAATGTACACGCTGAGCACGACAAAACTCCATATGTGACTCCATATTCAGAGCAAATGAGTCAATAATTCCGTTGAAAATGACGACTTTTGTGATTTATTTCTAGTAATGTCAACAGCGTTTTTGTTTTTCCTCCTGCAGCCGATCCATATTCATGCAGTCGAGGCTCTAAGCTCCAGACGAGGCTGCCGGTGAGCCGCTCCTCCCCTGGTCCCCTCGAGACACGCTCAATTGAGACGTAGTTCAATTCCCTCCTCACTCAGGGCATAAAACAACAAGACTTCTATTCATTTGTTAACCTATTATTTAATCTCTTTTGAGCAAATACTCTTAAAAAAAGAAACACCTTTTGGAAACTGTAAAAAAACCCTTCCTAATTGTGATACAGTAGTTGGAACAATGTGGCGTGCAGAGTGAAGGATGACGCGCCGCTCTCGCTGCTGCAGGAAAAAAAAAACAAAAAAGCTTTATGTGCATTTAGGTCCTCTGTCAAAACGGGAAGCCTCGAATGAACACATTCATAAACAAATCAAATACTACAATTTCAAACAGATGTGACTGATTAACTTTGAAGTCGGGCTGCGGCGCGGGGCGCCTCGTCTCTGGCTTCTGATGAGTACATCTGAAAGCAAAATCTGCGGCCAAAAAGCGGGGGCCGTTCATCACGGCAAAATATTGATTTTGCAGTGGCCTGAGAAAGACAGAGGAGCACTCACTCACTCATTCTTTTCCCCTCCTTTTTTCCCTCTCTCCTCTTTATGCCATTAATCTCTGGGAGCGGTGTATGATACTGGAGGGTTAGTGTAACATCTCTAATATATTCCAGCCTTCACGTTGCCTGTGGCATCCATATGTTTAATTCCACTACAAATGTTTCGACAGAAAATGAAACTTGTTTCTTTCTCCCCTTTCTCTTCTCCTGCATTAGACTGTGGTTTCTTTTTCTCTGCTGCATGAATGGAGCTCGGCTTGTCTGTTATGTGTGTTTGCATTTCAAAAAGACACACAGTGATGCTTTATTTAATTGATTGTGGGCCACCTGGAGTTCCAACATTTCCCCTCCTGATGTTTAAAAAAGAAAAAAAAAGATTTGAAAAAAAAAGAAACACTTTTTTTGTGTTTTTCTTTGTGGGTGCAACTAAATCAGGGGTGTCAAACTCAATGGACAAGGGGCCAAAATCCAAAACACACCTCAGGTCGCGGGCCGAACAGGATAAACATTTATTGAATTCTATAAAACTACATTTTAAAACTTTAAAAACGTAACTTTTTAACATAATCATGAACTAAATATATAGCATTACCTGGGATAATGTTTGAAAACTGAATTTGTCTTCTGACGATGCTGAAATTGATAGCTGAAAACGCTGAAGCTGATATCCAGCTAAAATATTAGCTAAATGCCAAATCAGCCTAAAAAACAAAACAAAAAAACAAATAAAATTTGGTTAGCCAAAACAGCTAGCATGTACATATAAGCCTAACTCCAAAACAGCCTAATAAACATAAAAAAAGCTGAAATTAGCCAAAACTGCTAGCACGTGGCCACAACATTAGCTAAGCTCCAAAACATCATAAAAGCTAATAAAGAAAACCTAAGTTAGCCAAAACAGCTAGCACATACCTGAAATATTAGCTAAACTCCAAAACTGCCTAAAAAAGCCTAAATTAGCCAAAACAGCTAGCTAGTATGTCACTGAAATAATAGCTTAACTCCAAAGTAACCTAAATGAACAAAAAAGCATAATTTAGCTGAAATAGCTAGCATGTAGCTGGAATATTAGCTTAACTCCAAAATAGCCTAAAAATCTTTAAAAAAAAACATAAATTAGACAAAGCAGCTAGCGTGTGAATAGAAGCCTAACTCCAAAACATCCTAATAAACGTTTTAAGAAGCGGAAATTAGCCAAAACTGCTAGGATGTAGTCACACTATTAGCTAAGCTCCAAAACAGCATAAAAGCTAATAAAGAAAACCTAAGTTAGCTAAAACAGCTAGCACATACCTGAAATATTAGCTAAACTCCAAAATTGCCTAAAAAAAAGCATACATTAGCTAAAACAGCTAGCTAGCATGTCAATGAAATAATAGCTTAACTCCAAAGTAGCCTAAATAAACAAAAATGCATAAATTAGCTGAAATAGCTAGCATGTAGCTGGAATATTAGCTTAACTCCAAAATAGCCTAAAAATCTTAAAAAAAAAAATTAAATAAATTAGACAAAGCAGCTAGCGTGTGAATAGAAGCCTAACTCCAAAACATCCTAATAAACGTTTTAAGAAGCAGAAATTAGCCAAAACTGCTAGCATGTAGTCACAATATTAGCTAAGCTCCAAAATAGCATAAACAGCTAACAAATAAAGCCTGAATTAGCCAAAACTGCTAGCATGTAGCTGGAAAAATAGCTAAACTCCACAATAGTCTAAAAAATCTCAGTAAATGCCAAAATAGTCCAAAAAAGCTAGCAGAATGCTAAATAATAAAAAAGGCAGGAATATTATACCAGAATAAATTATCATAAACTTTAAATAACTTTCAAAGTTTTACTCTCTATAAAAATTTATTTTGTCGAAATTATACAAGTTAGAAATAAGCAAAAGATAACATCAGACCATTATAGCAATAGAATAAAATGATCTGGAGGGCCGGATCGAATCACCCAGAGGGCCGGATCCGGCCCCCGGGCCTTGACTTTGACACATGAACTAAATTCTGCAGGTGGCTGGACGACGAGAAGGGGTTTCTTGTAGGAAGGAGGCCTGTAAGGTCAGGCAGATGTGTGAGGAGCCACGGTGGCAGAGGAGGTTTCTAACGTGTTCTTCCGGTGCAGAACGGCCCATTCATCATCCTCACTCGGTGGGTTTACTCAGCCAGTGACAGAGAAAGGGGTGAGCGGCAGCACTACGAGGGGGATTAATGTGTCGGCTGGAGGAGGGGCGCGTCCGCCGAGAGGTGGACCGATGACCAAACCAGATGTGAGGGCGTGCGCGCTCCCCGTTTTGTTTTTTTCCTCAGAACAGTTTCTGACTCGGATTGAGGCGACGCCGCTGCAGGTTCAGGTTGAGGTCGGGTGACATAACGAGACGATGCCGTCAAGGTCTCAAACGAACCCCCGTCGCCATGACGACTGCAGAAATATGCAACAGGGTCGCGCTTGAGAAAGAAGAGGAGGAGCTGGGGAGGGAGGTCAGAGGCTAGAGTGGGAGGCGGACAGATGAGGAGTCACATCCTCCGTTAACGGTCGAGCTGACTTCACGCCCCCATCCTCCTCCGGCCGACCGCTCTTCAGGGTTTCTCTGTTTTTTCTAAATTCTGAGCTGGAATGCCTCCTCAGAGGCTGACCTCTGACTTGTAAGATCAGCTGGTTTTGTCAGGAGAAAAAAGGGGGTGCAACAGCCTCCCCTGCTGGCCGCACAGGAAATCACACCAAACCGAAGGCCAAGTGGACGCCATTTGGTTTAAGAGTGGGCAGAAAATGAAGGCCCCAATCGGGTTTGTCTGGATTTCTGTGGTGGTCCCACCCGAGTTTGCCCACATTGGGTACAGTGGGCACTTGGTGGGTTAGCTTGCAATGCTAACCAGCTACCCAGTGGACGACGTAGCATGCTAGCTCGCTACAGCGGAGCTCGCTAGCAACTCCGCTGTAGCGAGCTCGCAAGCTACGCTGTAGCGAGCTCCATTTTAGCAACTTAGCTTGCTCCGCTGCAGCAAGCTAGCGAGTTCTGTGTAGCAAGCTGTATTATAGGAAGCTAGTGAGCTCCATTGTAGCGAGCTAGCAAGCTCTGCTGTAGCAAGCTAGCAGGATCCGCTGTAGCAAGCTAGCAAGCTAAGCTGTTGCAAGCTAGCGAGCTTTGTGTAGCGAGCTGTATTGTAGCAAGCTAGTGAGCTCCATTGGAGGAAGCTAGCAAGCTAAGCTGTTACAAGCTAGCAAGCTCTGTGTAGCGAGCTTTATTGTATCAAGCTAGCAAGCTCCACTGTAGCAAGCTAGTAAGACCAGCTGGAGCGAGCTTTGTTGTAGCTTTCTAGCGAGCTCATCTGTAGAGAGCTAGCAAGTTCTGCTATAGCAAGCTAGCGAGCTCTGCTGTAGCGAGCTTTATTGTAGCGAGCTAGCAAGCTAAGCTGTTACAAGCTAGCAAGCTCTGTGTAGCGAGCTTTATTGTATCAAGCTAGCAAGCTCCACTGTAGCAAGCTAGTGAGATCTGCTGGAGCGTGCTTTGTGGTAGCGTTCTAGTGAGCTCATCTGTAGCAAGCTAGGAAGAGCCACAGTAGCAAGCTAGTGAGCTCCGCTCTAGCAAGCTTCATTTTAGCAATCTAGCGAGCTCACCTGTAACAAGCAAGCGAGATCACCTGTAGCGAGCTTTATTGTATTGATCTTAGCAACCTTTGCTGTATTGAGGTAGCAAGCCACGCTGTAGCGAGCTCCATTTTAGCGACTTAGCATGCTCCGCTGCAGCAAACTAGTGAGCTCCATTGTAGCGAGCTAGCAAGCTATGCTGTAGCAAACTAACAAGTTCTGGTGCAGCATGCTAGCAAGCTCACCTGTAGCAAGCTAGCGAGCTCCGCTGTAGCGAGCTTTATTTTAGCGACCTAGTGAGCTTCACTGTATCAAGCTAGCGAGCTAAGCTGTTGCAAGCTAGCGAGCTCTGTGTAGCGAGCTTTATTGTATCAAGCTAGTGAGCTCCATTGTAGCGAGCTAGCAAGCTCCGCTTTAGCAAGCTAGCGAGATCACCTGTAGCGAGCTTTATTGTAGTGATCTAGCAACCTTTGCTGTATTGAGGTAGCAAGCTACGCTGTAGCGAGCTCCATTCTAGCGACTTAGCATGCTCCGCTGCAGCAAACTAGTGAGCTCCATTGTAGCGAGCTAGCAAGCTATGCTGTAGCAAACTAACAAGTTCTGGTGCAGCATGCTAGCGAGCTCCGTTGTAGCGAGCTAGCTAGCTCCGCTTTAGCAAGCTAGCGAGATCAGCTGTAGCAAGTTTTATTGTAGTGATCCAGCGAAATCTGCTGTAACAAACTCCACGCTATCGAGCTAGCAAGTTCTGCTGTATTAAGCTAGCGAGCTCTGCCATAGCGATCCATCAGGCGGCTGGCTATCGTAGTGAGCTAGCTCACTCAGTCCCTACTTAACCCAATGTGGGCAAACACACCCGCCCTTGTTGGCTGGAGGAGCTCCAGTTTTTGTGTTCTTTGATTTACTGTAATTTTTTAATTGTTAACGCGATAAATCCAGCAAATTCAGAATCTGCTGGAATGATCGTGTTAACGGTTGAAAAGTGACAGTATGTTAAAAGATTTTGTGTTTAAGCGTCATGGCGACGCCGCAGGTGTTAAAGCAAGGGGTGGACAAACTGCGGCCCGTGGGCCGGATCTGGCCCACCTCCATGTTTAGTCAGAGACGCATGAAGATTCCATCTTATTTCTTTCTCTTACGAGGTGGATTACCAAAAATGACTCCTAAAATTGAAATTTAGAAACCTTTTGTGGCCAGCGAATCAAAAGTTTGCCCATCCCTTTTACAGTTAACGGGTTAAATCAGGGGCGTCACACTCAACATCATTTATTAAACACACTCAAACTTAAAATTTGTAAAACTTTAAAAACATAACTTCTGGAGTATAATTACCCCGAGGGCCGAATCCGGCCCCCGGGCCGCGACTTTGACACATGGGTGAAATGGTCTGAAGCAGAAAGCTCGGGAACACCTGCGAGCAGCTTCCACAAACGTCACCAAACACACTCGTCCGACCTGCTCCAGGGTCACGCAGAGGGGGACCGAAATGAGTTCCACATTATTTATTATTGGCTATCATCTCGGCGTACAAATCCTTTGCAGATGTTCTCCTCCGCTGCATGCCTGCGCACGCACATCCGTGCATGCTCACCAGAGAAAAGGAGTCTTTCAGCAGGAGAATGTGGCTTTGTGAGTTACTGATTGACTGGGGAAGAAATGAGGGATGATCTTTATGTGGCAGCTTATTTGTTTTTGAATGCAGGAGGCCCTTAACTAAAGGCATCAAGCGCGGGGCAAGAGGGGCATCCGTCACTGCACTGTCAGCACACACACGTGAGGCGGGACGGGGCAAACGCACACTTTGGTGTGTCTTGGGAGAGAAAACGGCTTCTCTTTTTGGGGAGGAAACAAGCAGCGAAGGGGTGATCCGTCACTGGATGAAGAGCGACGAGACCAAAAGCAGAAGGGATAAAAAAAGGGAATTTGATTTTTGTTTTTGGGATGTAAAGCTTACAGAAAAACATCAAGAACAAGCAAAAAAAACAAAAAATATTTAAATTCAAACACTTTTTACACTGTAAAAAGTGAAACTTTGGATCAAATAACAAAATCTCTGTAATTTGTTATATTTAAATATATTAGCTTCTATTAAATTAAATGCATCAGATTTCTATTTTTATGTCATTGTTATAAAATATCCTGCAAGTTTTACTCATTTAGCTTTTTTTTTCAAATATTATAGAAACAATTCAAATATTAATTAACAATATTGGGAATTCATTAAAAAACAGCTATTAATTAAGTTGATATATTTGAATATTTTAAAGTGAGATCTGACATAATTAACACTTTTTTATGACATTTTTTAGTTTTTTTCTATTTAATTTGTTTAAATCAAGTTAAAATGAACACATTCAATTAAATAATTCTTTTATTTATCTATTAAAACATTTGAGTTTTTGAGGGGTTCCTCCTCTTAGATTATGAGGAAAGAAAAGCTGACAAGTAAAATACACACATAACAGCTTTTTGTTCATCTAAAATGAGTTTTATGTGTGTATATATATGTATATACTGTATAAATATAAGGTGGTTGATTTTCAGTTTGAGTTTTTTTCTTGATATATATAAAATGAGTATTTTTATCGTGTCGTTTCTTTTTGTACAGCACTTAGAAATTTATATTTTATCTGAAAAGTGCTTTATAAATAAAGTCAATTTGAATTTTGAATTTGAATTTAAAGTCTCAAAGAAAATAATAAATATCCTCGAGATCTATCTAAACCTTTTTAAGACATTCACTTAACCCATTTTTTAAAATTGGATTTGATTTATTTTAGGCAAATCAATACAAAGCACGGCAAAAATACATATTTCTTTATATAAATATGTATAATTTAAGATATTTAGTTATGATTTGATTGAAACAACAAAAAAAACAATTAAAGGTGAAATCAGTACAAATCAATTTACACTGAAAAAAGCAAAAGTTCTGTCATTTTTTTACATTTAAATTTATGAGTTTATATCAAATCACATTTTTGAGTTAACTTAACCATTAACTCAACATTTTAACTTGATACAAACTAATGGATTTAAATGTAAAAAATTGTGGAACTTTTGTCACTTCATCAAAATTTTCACTTTTTTCAGTGTATCTTCATTTACATTTCTCAAATTTAAGATATTTAGATAAGATTTGATTGGAAAATATAAAAAAAATAAAAGTAAAATAAATCTATATACAGTGTAAAAAGTGAAACGTTGGATCAATTAATAAAAGTTTGGTAATTTGCCACATTTAAAAATATTAGTGTTTGAGTTAACTTAACCATTCACTCAAAATTTTAATTTGATAAAAAACATTGATTTTAAATCTAAGAAATGTCAGAGCGTTTGTTATTTTATCCAACGTTTCACTTTTTTTGTATATTTCTACAAAAATATATCAAATTTAAGATATTTAGTTATGATTTGATTGGAAAATTAAAACAAATTATCAACTTAAATCCATTTACACTGTAAAAAGTGTAACTATAATATTAGTTTTCATCAAAAAAACTTTGAGTTGATGGTTTGCTTAACTTAAAAATTTAATTCAATAAAAAGTATTAATTGTAAATGTGGCAAATTACATTTTTTTTGTTAATTGATGCAACGTTTCAATTTTTACAGTGTATAAATGATGCTAATATAATTACTATAAATAGACATATTTGTATAATTCATGACCTTAAACTGGTTGATAATTACATTTTTAAATATTATAAAAGTGATGTAACACATTTATGATTTTTCAAAATAAAAGATTTTAATTTCATAAAACCAAAATTCTGTGACGTAAATTGAGAACAGCAGAGTTTTCCTGATGAGCTCCAGTTGATCTGAGGTCTGGGAGCAATGAAACTCCGAGAAAGGTCAGCGGCGGACTGGGAGGACAGGAGGAGGCGGTCGAGGCCTCGGGACGTGGGGTCAGGTCCGTCACGGCCTGGATGGTCCCGCTGACCTTTGAGATGTCACCACCGTGTGTGTGTGTGGCCTTAAGGAGCTCTGACGGCAGGTCATGTGTAAACGTCCCCACATGTTGAGGAAAGATTACTCTTATTTCTATGTGTTTTTAAAAAAAGGTTAGTAAATAAATAAAGACTTTCGGAGGTGGAGGGCAGGACGCTACTTTGTAAAACACCCGGGGTTTTGTGTTTTTGGCCCACATACTAGAGAATCCTTGGCAGGGGCTAAATGGATGAAAGTAAATAAAAGTGTCCATTATGTGTGGGCTCCAGTAAATAGCTGCTCTCTTGTCCAAAAAAAAAAGAGGGGCGGAAGATGCAATCACGAGGAAAGCCCGTGTCTTTTCTTCTCCAGCAGCCATAGAAGTGTGTAGGGGGGGGGGGGGTCTCCTTCTCAGCTTTCTCTTTTTCTGTCATCCCTCTCCTCCGTGACGCTCCTCTTCCTCACGGTGAAAATCGGAGCTCGGGCCCGCCCAGGGTTTTCTCAAACACGCAGGAAGGAGGTGGTGGGGGGGATCAATGGTGTCCTCGGAGAGGGAATTACACAGCTGAATTTCGATGAGAACAGAAGAAAGGAAGAGGAAGGGAGAACAAGCAGAGGCGGGGAAGGCATGTGAAAAGGGAAAGGAGGGACGGAGGATAGTATATCCTTCAAGAAATGTAGGAAGAAGGTGGAACAACTCATGATTGACTTCTTTTTCTTATTTTTGCAAAGTAAAAAAAAAGTATTTTATATAAGTGTAGATACGAGTATTCTATATCTTGGCAGTGTCAAACTCAAACGCTCAAGGGGCCAAAATCCAAAACACACTTTAGGATAAACATTTACTGAACACTCTAAAACTACATTTTTAAAACGTTAAAACTGTAACTTTTTAACATAAGTAAGAACTAAATATGTTACCTATGATAACGCTAGTGTGAATGCTGTAAGCTGAATTTGGCCGCTGAAGATGCTAGTGCTGATATCTGAAAACGCTGAAGTTGATAGCCAGCTAAAATATTAGCTAAATGACAAATTAGCCTAACAAAAACAAAAAAAATAAAAACTTTGTTTAGCCAAAAAACTTCAAAATAGCCTAAAAAACGAAAAAAAGGCTAAATTAGCGGAAACAGTTGGTGTTGAAATAGCAACCTAACTCCAAAACAGCTTAAAAAACTGATAAAAAGCCCAAATTATCCAAAACAGCTAGCACGTAGCTTAAATATTAGCTAAACTTCGAAATAGCCTAAAAACTTTTTAAAAGAAATTATTTGCCAAAACAGCTAGCATGTAGCTGAAATATTAGCTAAACCCCAAATTAGCCTAAAGACTTTTCAAAAAACCTTAATTAGCCAAAACAGCTAGCATGTAGATTAAATATCAGCTAAACTCCAAAATAGCCTAAAAAACTGATAAAAAGCCTAAATTAGCCAAAACAGCTAGCATACTAGCTTGAATGTTAGCTAAACTCCGAAATCGCCTAAAAAACAACAAAAACAGCTAAATTAGCGGAAACAGCTGGCGTTTAAATAGCAGCCTAACCCCAAAATAGCTTAAAAAACTTATAAATAGCCCAAATTAGCCAAAACAGCTACCATACTAGCTTAAATGTTAGCTAAACTCCAAAATTGCCTGAAGAACAACAACAAAAAAACAGCTAAATTAGCAGAACAGCTGGCGTTGAAATAGCAACCTAACTCAAAAACAGCTTAAAAAATGATAAAAAGCCCAAATTATCCAAAACAGCTAGCATGTAGCTTAAATATTAGCTAAACTCCAAATTAGCCTAAAGACGTTTTAAAAAGCCTAAATTAGCCAAAACAGCTAGCATGTAGATTAAATATTAGCTAAACTCCAAATTAGCCTAAAAAACTTTTTTAAAGAAGCCCAAATGAGCTTAAATATTAGCCGGCTCCGGTCCCCAGGTCTTCACACATTTGCTTTAGCTGATCAAAGTACCAATCCAATCATCTTTTAACCCTTTAACACCAAAACTCGTGTTTATGTTCTTTGATTTATTCTAACTTATCAACCGTTTACACGATAAAAGGTTGAAAACTTACAGTGTGTTACAACATCTCTGCTGCACATGCACTAAACCCTCATCTGTTCCTAGTGTCTAGTTCAGGTTCTGGAGAAGAGAAGATGGTATCTTCACATTGACTGCAGTCAAATGAGCCGCCGTTCACATTTCTGTGGTCAAATCAGCATCACTGGATTTTTGGTGTGAGTTTCATCCAATACTTACGGTAGCAGGACTGAGAACGCTGGAAAATCTCCACCAGACTCCACGGAGCTTCTTGATGTGACCACGGAAATGTGAACGGCGGCTCATTTGACCGCAGTTGGAAAGGATTGTAAATCAATGAAAGAGCATTTTGATGTTAGCTTTGATTATTTTATCAAGAACTCTGAGAAACCAATGATTGAATGTATTGATCACAGTCAATAAACATTGGAGAATTAGCTAAAAGAGTCTTTGGTGAACTGGAAGGAGAAAGAATCAGGATTTTGGAGGACGTTCTGTCCATGAAGATCTTCACTTCCTCGTCCAGCTGACATCCGGATCAGAAATACTAAAAAAAATAAATTTCAAGCTTAATTTTCTTCATACATGTCCTCCATTATTGCACAGAAAGCACAATTTTCACTGGAGTGGGTCTTAAGGTATCAGGTCTCACTTTCTCCGATTTAAGAGTTATTTCCTGTTTATGGGATAAGGGGGGGTCACGTCCACACACATGTTCAGAACGATGAGAAAATATGCCGGACGAGGCTTCATGAGCGGCAGCTGTAAGTCCTGAATCATAACGGAGAGGGGGGGTTTCTGTTCTGTCCGAGCGTGCTCGTGTTGGGATGGACTCACCTTTGACCTCGGCTCACATTCTTCACGGCAGGTCGTCGACGCGATAAAAGAAAAATAACGTGTCAACCCGAATTAGGAGGGAAACATGGCCGCAGGGTGAAGTTTCTTAATGAGCTTACGTTAGTTACATTTTTTTTTATATTTATTTTGCAAATCTATTATATACGGAGCCCCTACAGGGACATCAAAGTAAAAACAAAATTGAAGTTAAAATACATTTTTTTTGTAAAAAAAAATTGTTTTAAGAAAGTTTTTAGATATTGAGCAGTATTTCTTTTTAGAAAGAACAAAAAAAATAGACAAACAGACAAGAAAATTACATTTTTTTCCTAAAATTAATTTTTCTATAAAAACATTCTACAAAAAACATTTTTTTCTAATTTTTTTAAAATACTGGTATACATATAGTAACCAAAAACAATATTTTATTTATTTATTTATTTTTTCTTCTTTTTTTAATGTCCCTTAAGGTGCTCCGTAATTATAGCTTATAAACATTACATTTTTTAACCGTTTGAATATTTTTTCCTTTAAATTCTTAATTTTATGTGCCTGAAATAACTATTTTGATTTGATCACTAAATACAGATTGGAGGAGCAAACTAGTAGTTTTTACTAATGTATGATAATAAGTTTGGTGACTATTTTATTTAAAAAAAGAGTAAATAAAAACAAAAGTAGGCTTGAAACTCCCTTTTTTCTTAAATTAACACACAAAACGTAAAGAAATTTGCTAACTGAATGAATTCAAAATTATTTTTTTCTTTTATTTAAAGTTATTTTAATTCCTAAAATAGAAGATTTCTGATTTAAACACTAAATACAGATTGGAGGAGCAAACTAGTAGTTTTTACTAATGTATGATAATTAGTTTGACTATTATTTTAATTAAAAAAAGAGTAAATAAGATTATTTATTAAAATAAGGAGTCCAAAAGTAGGCTTGAAACTCCTTTTTTTCTTAAATTAACACAAAAAACGTAAAGAAATTTGTTAACTGAATTGATTTTAAATGATTTTTTTTATTTAAGGTTATTTTAATTCCTAAAATAGAAGATTTTAGTTTCATTTCTGCGTTTCTGTGAGGAGAATATAAAGATGGTCATCACAGCTGAATATAAATGAACGTCTTTACATTCAAATACAGAAAAAACTGCTTGTGATGTTCTGCCCTTCATCATCTCCTTTTGTCCTTCTGGATTTGCTGAAGATGTTCCGTCGTCTGTCAACGCGATGAATCGGCAGAGGAAAAAATGAAAAGAGAAGGAATGATCCTGATGTTTGTTGTGTGAGGACCTGGCTCTTCACATGCTGAGTACCACTCCTAAAATCCTAATGATGCTGCTGGCACAGAAGCAGCCTTTCAAAAGAAAAGCCTGTTTCTGTCCGTCCAGCCGCAAATTGCCAGAAAAAAAAAAAAAAGTGGTGGAGCAACCTGGGATAACGGCGTCCCTCTTTGCTCTGAACTCCCCACCCAGCTCAAACGCCGTCAATTACCGGGAGATGTATGGGCCAGGCCGTTTCCACCACTTTACTGAGTCCCCTTCAGTTGCAACCCACTCGGACTGTAAATTACCCCCCCCTCATGCACGGTTTACTGTAGTTTGGAGTCAAAAGTGAGACCCTCGTCTGTCTCGGATCAAATCTGAAGGAATTCCCTCCCTCTTAGTGCCAAACCCCAAACCTTGGCGGGCCGAGGCCGCCAAGCATGCAGCTGCACGCCCACGTGGACACGCTCACTCGCAAACATTGATTTAAACGCACGCCCAATGCTCACAAATGGTGAATATGGTGTATAAAAAAAATCCCCCGGAGCCATATATCACGGGGAACAGGTAGAGAATTTAGCGTGAACGCACAGGCTGTAGATCCTGGGGGTGGGCAGGGATGTCAGCACTCGCAGACAACGTGGGCCTTATTGCAGAATTTAATGGAGGAGACTCAGCATGAATCCCCGCAGTCATTCTGTTCTAGTCAAACACACCATTCACGGTGAGACACGAGTACATGTTCTAGTGTGTGAGGAGAGGCGGATCTATAAAAGAGATGCATATGGATGTGACGGAACATTCTCATCCTGACACGGTGTGTTAATACGTGATCGAGAAGGTTTGGAAAAAGTGGCAAGATCGTAGCCAAATTTACCCATCAGACATTTTTTTGACCCTAACCCTATCTGTGAGAACCAATAGAAATGCCTTACTTCTGGTTTTTCGGATGTTGCGATGATGGAACCAGAAGAAATCGGTAAGCAGTGATTGGTCCGAGTGATCGTTTCTATGGCGACCTCTCTGGCCAATCAGTAGTGAGCTTGTTGGAAGTCCACACCCTACCACTTTATAGTAGACGACACGAAGTCTTTCAATCAAGCGTTTCATGTAAGACCCATTGACAGTATAATCACTGGACATATCAACCCTGGACATAACTAGCTTTGCTGGTCCCTGAACGGCAAAGTTTGCTAGCCTGCTACGCTGTCCACCGGGTGGCTAGCTAGCATAGCGGGGTCAATCGCTACAGCTCCATGGGCTCTGTGTCAGGTTGGCGACCTGTGTAGGGTGTATCTTGCCTTCCCCCAACAGTAGCCAGGACAGTCACCGGCAACCCCAGAGGATTAAAAAAATGGATGGAAGTCCATCCATCCATCCATGTTCTTGGCCGCTTCTTCCCTTTCGGGGTTGCGGGGTGCCGGAGCCTATCCCGGCTACTGAAGGGCGAAGGCGGGGTACACCCTGGACAGGTCGCCAGTCCGTCGCAGGGCCTCAATCACACACACATTCACTCTCACATTCACACCTAGGGGCAATTTAGAGTCACCAATGAACCTATGAAGCATGTTTTTGGACGGTGGGAGGAAGCCGGAGTCCCCGGTGAAAACCCACGCATGCACGGGGAGAACATGCAAACTCCACACAGAAAGGTCCCAGCAGGGATTTGAACCGGGGCCTTCTCGCTTTAAGGCAAGAGCGCTAACCACTGCGCCACCGTGCAGCCATGGATGGAAGTTCAGGATGAAAATCCTCGCATCCAGCAGCCATATTGGATTTTATTTTTCTGTACTCTTGTATAGCGCTTTTCTAGCTAAGGCCCAAAGCGCTTTACCATTCACCCATTCACACACTAGTGGCTCCGCTGATGAACACTGGCGCTAACCTTCCACCAGAGAGGCAATGCGGGGTTCAGTGTCTTGCCCAAGGAATTAAACCTGCAATCTACTGAGCCAATCGAGTCACTGAAAACATAATTTGACCAATACTGAGTCCCTGATTGGCTCGCCCAAATCGCGCCCCAAGACCTCAGATCATATTGACTTGACATTGAAACTCGCCGTACGGAGTGAAAGACACTTAAGTCATAAATCGAAAAAGAGCTGTGAAAGAAAAACCCTGGAGCAAGATTCACGGGATTCGCACCACTTTGACATGTATACCAAACCTCTTCCAACTGAGAGGACATGCGCGAGTGTCAGGGGGCGACAGTTCAGTGTGAACACCACATTCATTCAATTACTCGGGTTCACGTGGCCAGTGAGCAAAAGTATCAGAGCAAGAAGGATTATTTTGACAATGACGACTCCGTAACAGTTGTTTATTTCTCTATAGAGGTATATAGAATTTTGGCTTCTTGGAACCACTTCCTGTTTGGAACGCCAGGGGGTCCTGCTCTCAAAAAAAGTATTTTTTACAGTCAGGCATGCGTCTCTCTTAAAATGTAAATGTGTCTCATTTCCTGACAGGACAAGGGAATTAAAAGCAAACTTTGAAACTGCCAAGAGGGTCATAGGTCAACATGACGATATGCTGATGACTTTACTCTATTTCCTGACAAGTCTTGAGAAACGTACTGCAACATTTTTCAAGAGAAATCAGTTTATTTGGCTCATTTTTTTAGGAAAAGTCAGTGAAGTGAACACATGAATAGAGAATAAATGTATGTTTTAGCACCAGTTTTTGTAAAGTTGTGTTTACAAGCATCGACCCAAAAGCAAGTTATCTGTGAATCCATGTAAACTCATGTCAATATTAGCACATAAACACAAGTTGTACATGCATGTAGAGCTCAACACTGCAGATGGTGACTTGGCATCATTGATATATATATTACTGGATTGGGCCGTGCCTCTTTGCTGCTTTAGACAGAGACGTGTACGCTTACAGGCGCCATTGCTATGCATTGAGTCACGCCAGCAGAACGCTGCTGTTTCAATGGAGGACAGGTGGACATCAACCACAAAAATCGGGCTAATTCCGTAATTTCTTAACCGATTTTCACAAAATATGGCTCGAATTAAAGCTTAGAAAATGATTAATCTTGTAGCATATTTTAATATTTATTATCTATAAGGATTCATCTGTAAATAGTGCGAGAATTATACCTTATACTGCTACAGGTAAGACATTGCTGTCGAATTAACAGCTTCTAAATATTTGTGATTTTTCTATTTTGCTAAAATCTGTGTAACTGAGCCTGTAAATGTTAGTCACTTAAGCCCAGAAAGGAGGAAAATTAAAAAAGTTCAATAGCATGAATGACTGACAAAGTTTAGTGACAAAGCCCTTTCCTGTCACTGAGCAGAAAGTTAGCATTAGCGCTACATTTTCTCGCTGGCCTTTCGACCAAGAAAGAAGCTCCACACTGGCGACACAGATTTATAATATTATGAAGGAACTCACTTTCTTACCAAAAAAAAAAAAAAAGTGTGTTCAACAACAAGATTCAGCCTCGTAGGCTCTTAAAGTAGCTACATGCTACATGCTACAGCAACGTGCATGTTGGTCGCACATTTGTGTTGCCACATGAATTTCCATCAGTTTTTGCTATGGTCACACGTAAATACCTGCGATTAACATCAGCCACGTTTTACAACATCAAACATTAATAAAAAAATACATCGAAGAACAAAGCTAGCATGCTACGCGCTAGTCACTAGCTCCCACTTTAGCACACACTGTATTTTCTAGTTGGGCTTTCTGTGGTACGTGCGACCAAGAAAAAAGCTCAACACTGGCAGCATGGATTTCAAAAAGTATGTGTGAACTCACTTTCACTTTCTCACAAAAAAAAAAGAAAAAATGTACAACCACAACAAGAATCAGCCTCGAAGGCTCTTAAAGTAGCTAGCTGCATGCTAATTCGCCAGCACAGCAACGTGCATTTTGGCTGCACAAATAACGTGTTGCCAACATGAATTTCCATCATTTTTTTGTTAGTCGCACGTAAATACATGTGATTAACATCCGCCATGTTTTAAAACATTAAACAATGATAAAATCATCCATCGAAGAACCAAACTAGAAGGCTACTCGCGAGTCGCTAGCACCCACTTTAGCATACACTGCATTGTCTAGCTGGTCTTTCTCCAGTCCGTGGGAGCAAGAAAGGAGCTCAAAAGTGGCGGCACAGATTTAAGAAATTATGTCCAAACTCACTGTCACAAAAAAATTAAATAAAAGTGCAACCGACAACAAGATTCAGCCTTGTAGGCTCTTAAAGTAGCTATCTACATGCTTCTTTGCCAGCACAACAATGAAGCAACGTGCATTTTGACCGCGCATATTTTGTGTTGCCAACATTAATTTCCATCAGTTTTTGTGATTGTTGCATGTAAATATGTGCGAAAATCATCAAAAATTAATAAAAACATACATTGAAGAACCAAGCTAGCATGCTCACGAGTTGCTAGCACCTACTTTAACACAGAGTTCAAGGTTCCCAGCCTGATTTCTCTCTATTAAAATGCGATTACAATCAGATTTATTTGTTGTCCTGTTTATTGCAGTTGATTGCAAAACATTGCGTCCCATTTTGTGGTTCTTTTCGTATTTATTCGGACCTCCTCTGTTCAATACATAGTAATGGCGCATGTCTATCACGCTGTATGTCACGCGGTTTCCAATCCAGTAATATATGTGAATGTTTGGCATCTTTCATTTCAAAATCATCTTTAAAAAATACTCTGCTTCCACAGGAACTCCCCAGAGAGAAACAAAGTGAATTCCGCTTCTTCTTCTTCTTCCCTCAGATTCCCGTTTCGAATCTCTGCGATTCGCTGCAACCTAATTGTGGCTGGAGTCTAATGTGTGGTCCATTTGCTTCATTAATGGGGCAGACGCTACCCGTTCAGCCAAGAAAACGACTATTGTTCCCTTTACCTTCCCGTTTTTAATGTGTAGCATTAGCCCGGCAGTTGTTAGCGCTAGTCCATAGTGCTTTGATGATGGTCAAATGACAAAGTCTTAATAGAATATAGTGGGACTGGCAGGACAAAGGTGGGCAATGTTCAGCTGGATGCAGCCAATTTCTGTGTGAGAGGCTTGCCTAAAAACCCTATTCATAGGCCGTCTAATGCTGCTGCGTAATTAAATGTGATTACTGGAGCAGAGGGCTTTGCTCTCCCTCTCTGAGGGCCACACACAGGACTGGAGGCAGCGTGCATGCGCTCATTAAGGAGGCGCTAACAGATGTACACAAGCAACAACCACAGGCATACCCCAAAAAGCAGCCGTCTTGACGAGATTAATGGGAAAAAAGTCCACTTTTCAGGTTTAGATACTTCAAAAACATGGTCAGATTTTAATGTGTGGAAATGAAAAGTTTGAATTCTTCTTTTCCCCTCCATTTGAAGGGGCAGTTTTAGTAAAAGTGTGTACGGGAAATTTATTTTTTAAATTTCGCCCTCCAAGCGGAGGGATATAAAGTCCGCCGTTGAGCTGAAAAGCGGTTTTCTTAAACAGACATTTACTTTTAAATTTAGGTATTGACTTTATTTTATTTAGTAACAATACATAACATCCAATAATATTAATTAAACATAAAACAGTTAATAAATGAAAAGGAGCGGAAAGTTGGAAACTTATATTATCTGGCCCTTTAGCGAAATCAACGAAGATAAATCAAAATATATCAAAAAAGGAAAATTGAAAATGATCTTTTACATAAATATTGAGAACTTTTAAACAAAAATACATACATATTTACAGAAATATACATAGCATGACCTTTTTAAAGTTATAAAACCGCACTGGAAGTTACAAGCTAACGCTAGCGGAATGGCGAATATTGATGACGTCATCGAACGATAGTAACGTACAAAATATGGAACACATTTTTTTATAACTCTACATTTGGCGAGCTAACTGAAGAAAAAGGGAAAAATTGGGATTGCACATAAATAGATTTTTTTTTTTTGCCAAAAAGTGAAGTT
>NC_050530.1:2852802-2875407 GCF_002922805.2 Oryzias melastigma
TATAAGAAAAAAAATAATAAAATAAAATAAAGGGGATGACAAAAAACCTGATGAACAATAAATTAGGGGTTATCAAAAATATGTAAATTGTACATAATACTTTGAAGTTAGCATGTTTATCTTCCTAAAGTTTAGAGATGAAAAGAATAAGCATAGTTGCTTATGAAATACAAAAAAAGATAGTTATGGTAAGTTATTCTTAATAGAATCATTATTAATAGAATATAATAACATTAATTCTTAATAGATAGAGTCTCATGGTACCAAATCAAATTGAAGACAAACTTTCCAACAAAACTTACCTTCCATTCTCACACTCACCTTGCAGACGCGGTCCCCTGGCGATCATGGGAAATCGCCAGCGTGCAGGGCTCCACAAAGGCGTCCTTTCAGCTGCCTGCATGCTTGACCTGTGCAGGGTCAGTACTCTGCTTTATGCCCCGTGACCTCCGGGTGACCTGGGGTCACTCCGACGGCCCGGGGTCAAATCCAGATGCCTGCGTCTAATTTTACCCCGACTGGGTTATCCGTCCAAATCTGCCCTAAAATTTGGCCTCCGTCCCCTTAAAGCGACTACTACCTACTACACATAACCGAGTCCCAAAGACATACACTCTGCAAGTCTAATTGGACTACTATGGAGGAGTGCTCACACTCGAGCCCCCCTCACAGAGGCCTGACCCTCTGTAACTGCACTAATACCTCATCCTGCGGCCGTTGGTCAATCTTGAGGGATTAAGTGCAGAAAGACACACATGCAAACATGCATATACAAATGCACACACACACATGAGTGCAGCAGGCCGGGCTGAGGGTCTAGCTTGAGGGATTATGTGCAGAGAGACAGGACCCTCCAGCCAATCAACCGGTCTGTCACATCGATTTTGAGGGGTCACTGGTGCACAATGGCCAGGGTTTTCCTGTCTTAACCTTTCTGATCAGATGCACGCACACACACACGCTCAAGCATAAGACAATAAACATGAATGCAATTATTTACATAGAAAAATGCTTTTGGAAAAAAGAGACTCGCAGAAATAAAGAAATATCTAGCTGCTCTGCAATTCAAAATCCCAGAAAAATCCCTCATCCCTGGAGGGGGGCACAACTCGGCTGGGAGAAAACTCTTAGGTCAACCCCCCCCTTTTGCTTTGTCCCACCCCGGGCTCCTTCGTCTCTTTCCTGGTCAAACAACACAATAGTCAAGTATCAGAGAGGGCACCGGGCAGGCACTTTAGTGGACGGAAATAAAGCGGAGCGGGTTTTCAGGTGCAAGGCCGAAAGGCTGAATGAAGATTTTTTTCCCGACGTCATCAGTTTGTGCTGTTTTGGCCTTTTGTTGCTTGTTTCCCTTTCCTGACAGGAATATCAGAGGCGTCTGGAAAAACAGGATTCGAGCTGTTAGTCTTGTAGTTAAATAAATACATCAATGCAAAAAAAGTGTTACGAGGACGGACCCCCCAAGAGACAAAAAAAGGACAAAAATTATATATTGTAAAGCAAATAAATGGGTTCTAAAAGTTTAATAAACAAAAGTGTGCTTTAATTTTGATTGAAAATGAATGTTTGACCACATTTTTATTTCAAAAGTGTGACTTTTCTTCTCATTTTAGTGCCAATTTCACCAAAGCTTTGATGCTTTGAGCACAAACTTACATAAATGCTGCATTTCTCTGGAATTTAGTGATGGATGATCGGAAAAATGACTCGGAAAACACACACGAACTTTAAAACATATGCAGTAAATGCAGCAAAAATGTCTGTACTTATGGAAAGCTATTGGTAGTGAACTATCTTTGGGGAGACACCAGAATTACAAGGAAAATAAAACATTATTTAGGATTATTACTATAATTTATTCTAGTTTTAGGGCCAGATTAAATAGTTTATCCTGCTATAGTTTTCCCACTCCTGCAAAAATGCATCACTTATCCTTCATGGGATCTTCAACACAAATGCATGAGAGGCTCTACAGGCCCACTGCAACAAATCTGGCAGATTATGACAGATTATGGGATCATGCCCCCCCCCCCCTCGCCCCGATCGTTTATTCCTGAAATATAAAGTTAAAATTCACAATGCAAAAATAAAATGAAATTAAAAATAAATGCATAAATGAATAAATAAAAATCAAATTAATAAATAATAAATTTAAATTAAACAAAATACAATAAATAAAGTAAAATAAAAATAAATAAATAAAACTAAGTAAAAAAAATAAATGAACAAATAAATAAAATAAAACAAAATAAATAAATAAATGATAAAATAAAATAATTAAAAACAGGACATAAAATTACCATAAATGTGCAAAATTATCTAAATTATTATAAAAAAAAACACATAAAACATACAAGACTGGGGAATAAAATAATTTATAATTCAAAAAAGGGAACAAAAAAAATTGTAAAGCTGAAAAAAACCCAAATAAAATGTATTAACAAGAACAGAAATAACATTTGTTGGAGATTTTCTGGCAACATAATTCTAAAAAAAAAAAAGATATTTAAATAAACTAAAAGTAGCTTCTGACCAAAGAAACTTTTAAACTAGTAATTATGATCAAACTTGATTTCCAAACTTCCTACATAGATAAACAACAAGGTAATTAAATTAAAATGTATAAAAGCAGCATCAAAACATGAATAAATATGGATAATGCCACTAATCCGGTCAGACAATGAAAAAGTGAAAAGATGAAAGTTTGATTTAAAAGCACTCAAAAGTTAAAGATTTGTTTAAATAAAAGTGCAAAACTTAAAAAGAAATTCTGTTTGTATGTCTAATATATCACAAAATTTTGGCTTTCTAAAAAAAATATACCTGAGGGGAAAAAGTGCAATCTAATAAATCCAATTTTGGGGTCAAGATGAATTAAAAAAAATAGATTTTATTTACTTGTAATATCTGTTGAAATACAATAAATGATTTTGTGGTGATTTCATGACAATTTTAGGTTTTTATCACAAGTTCTGTATCAAAATGAGCAACTTTGAAAGAAGTGAAGAGTTCTTTGGTGTTTTAGGTAAATGTGCTGACATCTATGGGGGGAAATAGGGAAGTGTTTGTCTAACTTGTTCAATGTTTTTGAGCCAGAGTGGATGTTTTTTCTTAAAATGCACCCAGGAGTCTCTCTACAAACGTCACAGACGTTGTGATGGGAAACGTGGTGTCCTTGATACAGCAAAAGGTGGACTGCAACAAAAGCTGAGGCAAAATCATGAGAAGTCAAATAATTAGAAAAGTTGCATTACCTGCGACGATGCTAGTGTGAAGGCATTTTGGTGACACAATTTAAATTAATTGCTGAAGGGATTTGCTGAAAATGCAAAAGCTATTTGCAAAATGTTAAATTTGCTAAAAGACTGGAATTTTTTTTCAAAAAAGAACTATGAAAGAGCACTAAAGTTGGCCTAAATTTCTGAAAAATGTGTGGTGTAATTGCTTAAAAATCCTTAATACAAGCCAATTTGCAAAAATATTTATGAAATATATGAACTCAACTCCAGATTAGCCCCAAAAAACTTATGCTAAATTAGCCAAAAAAGCTAACTTATTGCTTAAATCCTACCTAAAACGCCTAAAATTCCTCAGTAAACAAAATTAGCCAAAAACGTTAGCATGATGCTAAAATAGAAGCTAAACTCTAAATTAGCCTAAAACCCAAGCAGATACCAAATTAGCTAAAAAGGTTAGCTTGTTTCTAAAATAGAAGCTAAACCCTAAATTAGCATGATAAACCTCAGAAAATAAGAAATTAGCTAAAAACGTTAGCATGTTGCTAAAATAGAAGCTAAACTCTAAATTAGCCTAAAACCCTAGTAGATAACAAATTAGCTAAAAAAAACGTTAGCATGTTTCTAAAATAGAAGCTAAACCCTAAATTAACATGATAAACCTCAGAAGATAAGAAATTAGCTAAAAACGTTAGCATGTTGCTAAAATAGAAGCTAAACTCTAAATTAGCCTAAAAACCCAAGTAGATAACAAATTAGTCAAAAACGTTAGCATGTTTTAAAAATAGAAGCTAAACTCTAAATTAGCATGAAAAACCTCAGAGGATAAGAAATTAGCCAAAAACGTTAGCATCTTTCTAAAATGGCTAAACTCAATTTTTTTTTACAAATTTATAAAAGATTAAAACATAGCCCAAATATATTTAAAGGCTTGCTAATCTGCTTAAAATTTTGAAATTTGAAGACTTTCCCATTACTTTCCTGTATATTTTGCTTAATATTTCAAAAACTGTAATGCTTAAGAATACCAAAAATACAAGCAATAATGTCCTGAACAAGCTGAATGTTTTGATGCTAAATGCCGAAAGTGTGATTGAGTTTTTACATGCTGAAAAACAAACAGAAAAGGGGCAGGAGAATCAGTATAGTGTGAATGTTTACTAAAATTTCACACAATTAAAAAATATTTTGCATTATCCAATTTTCTAGACACAAAACTTCATGTTTATTGAGTTTAAAACTATTTTCCTTCACCAAACAAATGTTTACGGGATTCTAAAAAGAACTAAAACAGTGTTATTTGAAGACAAATAAATAGTTTTATGCTTTTTTATAGTGACTTAAAAGCCATTGCACCTTCTTGTTTAACTAGCTGTGTTAGCTCAGTTTATATTAGCTATGTGATTATAAGAAAATATATCACAGAATCCTCCAAATGAAAGCCATCATGATTATTTTTCCTTCTAAAATATAAGTTTTTGTTTTAGGAGTCAACAAGTTTTTCTATTTGTTTTTATTTTTTTGCAGCTTTGGGTCTCTGACTAGACATCAGTCACAAAACAAGTCCTCCTTCCAGCCCCCTGCCAGATTTGGGTTTTTGCCTCAGGGCAACAACAGACTGAAAGGGTACCAAAGTTTTTTTGTTTTTTTTTTTAAAGTAACATGAAGACACCAAGATGCCAAATAATACGTTTTATGCTCAGACCTTTGCTAGAAATAATGAAAAAGAAAAAAAAAATAAGCAGCTAAGACATGATCTGCAGTTCTTTTTGTTTTTGCATCTCGTCTTGCTGACTGAAAATCAGCGGATGGTTCCATTCAGAGGCTCAGACCGTAGGGGCTGATAGATTAAAACTGGTAGATGTCACATTCCTGTCATGTGGCCCCAGGTGTACTTCTGTGTCTTGGTCCCTTTCATCACAGCTTCTTTCATCTAAGAACTGCATCCAGACTCTGCAGCGGCTGTTGTCGAGGATTTCCTCCCATATTCAAAAGTTTTATACAAATGTAAGCTTAACGTGAGATGATAAAGGTCCAAAAGGTCAAGTAAAAAAGTAATTGACATCAAAATCGGTTAAATAATGCTTTATTATTGAAAAAAAAGAAAGTGGTGCAACAATTTGGATTTATTGCCTAAGGACAAAACTTTGATAAATTCAAAGGAAGACAAAAACAAGAACACACACACAAAAAAAGATTTTTATCTAAAATGATGTGCTTTAGTGCAAAAAGCTAGGAAAAAAACACCAATTTTAAGAAGAATATCACTAAAAATTAGTAAATTTATCTGTACACCTGTGTCAAAATATAAAATAAAATACAGTAAGTAAACAAAGATTAGTTCTGTTTTTATTCCTTCTACTTTTGCAAAGTGGGTTAAAAATGTAAGAAAACTCTTGTATCTTGTCCTTAAGTATGGTAATATGATGTTTGGTGCCAGAGGTTTACAGAAACACTGGAAGAGCTGCCTTTTTATATGTTTAATTCTTCCTTTTTTTAAAATTAAATAGCTTCTACTTCCCTAAAATTATTTACAAAGTAACAGTACTTTTACTAAAGAACAACTGCATCCTCAGGTGGATTGGAACTAAATTGAGCAGTTCTGCTGTTTGACCACTAGTTGGCAGCAAAGTGTTTCGTGAGTGAAGAATCTGCTGCGTCGCTTCCTCTACTGTGATCTGTACTTCCGGGATACGCGCTCCACTGTTTTCTACATGTTTTGCGTCTTATTTAGCGCTTTATTTTGTTATTATTCCACAAATTAAGTCGGAACTTGTCATAGCGGACAATTAAGTTTTCGAAATTCCCTATGATAACGTAACGAGGACAGCGAGGCTGGTGGCGGAGAGTAAGTTAATAAAACCAAATAAAGTTAGCATTTTTTTAAGCTAATAGCTCTAATTTGTTATTGTGAAGATTTAAAATCTTCGTATTATACGTTTTGGCTTTAACTTGGATATTTTGGAGAATTTGGACGAGTAAAAGTGTGTTAAATTTGGGTGTTTTTGTGTCATCTCGCAGCGCCACGTCACACACCGACAGAGGAGACGGATTTAACCCCAAAGAAGTCTGACTGATCCGCCTGAAGCTGCCAGAGTCCAGCCGTTCGGCTTCTGGTATTTTTTTTCTTCAACAAATCGACTTATTAGTGGGTCAAAAATGACGGCGTCGAACTATGGCCTCATCATGAACGTGGTGAACAGCATCGTTGGAGTGAGTGTGCTCACCATGCCTTTCTGCTTCAAACAGGTGGGTCACATCCCTTCTTTTAATACTTCCTTCTTAACCTAAATTCAACAGAACCACACTGTGGAGTCCAGCCCCAAATCATATTCATAAGCACAAATATTTAATATGGCCAGCATGCATCTACAAGAAGAAAATAAACAGTAATCTCACCTTTTTTTGTTTGAATAAACAGCAACAGATGCTTATTAAATTTGGTATTTAGATTTTCTTCATCTATACCTGCATCTTACCAGGTGTATTTTACTAATAAGAAGCTGCAAAAAAACAATATCATAGGCGTAGGGCAGGGGTCAGCAACCTTTTAACAGTAAAATAACTATTTGAGCTCGTTTTCTACTTATCTAAACCTAGAAGGAGCCACATAGTTTTACTTTAGTCTTTAAGAAATTTGGATTTGGATTCATGACCTTATTTTTTTAAATAATTAATATGAATAATGTCTATTTTTTGGCAAGAACAAAACCAAAAATACAAAACGAACCTAGAATCTCTCAAAATTAGATTTTGTTTTACGTTTCACGGAAGCTCAAATAATTTCTTTTCAAAATAAAAGACGCTATGTGCCTAACAGGATCATCTTAGTGCAGCTATTATCCAGTGTTGTGCAGCATAAGATAATCTGAGCATTCTGGAGGTAGAGTTGAGCAAACAAAACATTTTCAGGTCAACAAGGATGGAAAAACCAATATAGTTTATCATTTTTGTGCACCTCAGCCATCAACTTATAAATGTAACTAACATAAATTAAATAAATGCTAATTAAGTATTCCTTACTTTAAAAAATGCTATTTTATTTATTTATTTTGTTCTTTTTCCCCTCATTGCCAACGTCTTATATTTAAATAAATATCTCAGTTTTTTGTGATTCTCATGAGCAGACAGTGTCTCTTTTCTTACTTTTTTGCTGTAAAACAATAGATTTATGTTGATTAGATCTGAATTTGAAAAAAACAGCATTGAATATGACTGTTGATATTATAATTTTCGTTTTTATTCTTTGTTTTTAGCTTTTTAGGTTGAAAATTTTAACATCTGTCCCGGGACAACGAATGAAAAATGGCCGCTGGGCTAATTCTGGCTCACTGCATGCAATGCTTTTAATGTGCACTGTCCTTAAGAAAGAAATAAAATAGAAAATTTAATTTTTGGTCGTTTTTTATTAATTTACATTTTAGACTTTTTCATTATGTATCAGGACTACAAAATAAAGAACTTAAGTTTTTCCTCCTGTATTTGTTCTCTTGTGTTGTCTAACAGGAAATACTTAAAGACAAAAGTGGAAACCTAAACAGTGGCGACTTCCTCATTTCTTCAGATAAAACCAACTTAAAGATGATTGTTTCTCTATTTTTGTAGTGAATCTGCATGACAGACAAGAAACAACCTTTGTTATTTATGAAAGATTAAAAAAAGCTTATCCTTTTTCCAGTTTATGCTGCTGAGTGTCCCTGAAGTTGTGTAATAATTGTTGATCTCCTCCTCTCAGTGTGGGATATTTTTGGGAGCTTTGCTGCTGTTCATTTGCTCATGGATGACCCACAAGTCTTGCATGTTCCTGGTCCACACAGCCAGCCACACGAAACGGAGGACTTATGCAGGCCTGGGTGAGTAATGAAAATCAATTTAACAAACTTTCTTCTTTTATAAAAAAAAATATATATATATTCCAATTATTTTGCATTTGATTTAAGTTAAAGCAGTGTCTCTGGCTTAAACTTTATTACCAAGAACCATATCTAAATCGTAGTTATTACAGGTTGGTTTTAGTTAATACAGAGCAGGACGGTCAAACTCAATCACACAAGGGGCCAAAATCACTTTAGGTCGCCAAACAGGATAAACATTTATTGAACACACTAAAACTAAATATTTTAAACTTTAAAACCGTAACTTTTTAACATAGTTATGAACTATATATAGCATTACCTGCATTAATGCTACTGTGAATACTGTAAGCTGAATTTGGCCGCTAAAGATCCTAGTGCTGATAGCTGAAAACGATTAAGCTAATAGCCAAAAATGCCGAAGCTAATAGCTGAAAATGCTGAAGCTGAATGCAGAAAACGATTAAGCTAATAGCTTAAAACACTGAAGCTGATAGCTGAAAACTAATAAGCCAGTAGGTGAAAATGCTGAAGCTGATAGCTGAAAATTATTGAGCTTATAGGTAAACACGCTGAAGCTGACAGCTGAAAACGATTAAGCTAATAGCTGCAAACAATTAAGCTGATAGCTTAAAATGCTGAAACTGATATCTGAAAATGATTAAGCTAACGGCTAAAAACGCTGCAACTGATAGCTGAAAACGATTAAGCTAATAGCTAAAAATGCTGGAGCTGATTGCTGAAAACGCTGCAGCTGATAGCCCACTGAAATATTAGCCAAAGGCCAAATTTGCCTAAAAAAAACTCAAGTTAGCCAAAACAGCTAGCATTTAGCTAAAAAAAAAATACAGTAGCTAAAATTCAAAATAGCTTAAAAAAACAGAAATAGCCTAAATTAGCCAAGACAGCTAGCATGTAGCTGAAATATTAGCTAAACTCCAAAATAGCCTAAAAAATCTTAGTAAATCCCAAAAAACCAACCGTAACTTTTTAACATAATTATGAATAATAAAAAGGCAGGAATATTATTCCAGAATAAATCAACTCAAATAACTTTCAATATTTTACTTTCCATAAAAATATATTTTGTAAAATGATACAAGTTAGAAATGAGCGCAAGATAACATCGGGTCATTAATGACAATAAAATAAAATGATCTGGAGGGCCGGATAGAATTGCCTGGAGGGCCGGATCCGGCCCCCGGGCCTTGACTTTGACACATGTGATATAGAGGGTGCTTGTGTGGTGAGATGTTCACTGGGATGTCGCTCTCTTTTCTGCAGCTTTTCATGCTTATGGGAAACCAGGAAAAACTCTGGTGGAAATGAGGTGAGAGGACTTTGCATGTTCCACGAAACCACAGAAGCTCATTTGAATGCTTGTTTTTGTATCTCCTGCCAAAAAAAAAAATTACTCTCTTCTTTTCTGTTATAGTTTTATTTCTCTTTAAAGACCGTTTTTGTTTTCTGATGTTCCTGCAGTATGATCGGTCTGATGTTGGGGACCTGTATCGCCTTCTACGTTGTCATCGCGGATTTGGGCTCAAACTTCTTCGCTCAGCTGCTTGGGTTGCAGGTTTGGAATTACACAAACTTGTCGATGTTTCTGCAAAAAGTAAATGTACAGTTTTAGAGTCTCCGTGTGTTCTTTGTAAAGGTAACGGGCGGTTTCCGCGTGCTGCTGCTGATCGCCGTGTCTGTGTTCATCGTTCTTCCTCTGAGTCTGCAGAGGAACATGATGGCGTCCCTGCAGTCCTTCTCAGCCATGGCGCTCATGTTCTACACCCTCTTCATGTTCACGGTGAGGTCACACAAAAACACAAATCAGTCATTTATGCTGTTTTGACCTAAAATAGATTTAAAAAAATAATTACAATTGTTTTTTCTTTTGTATTTTGTGGATAACTACAGTTCTTACTCCTGATTTGACATCTTAACTCTAAGCTAGCATGAAGGTGGAGCGGTTGTGGTTTTCCTGCCCTGGAGCCATTGTTTTTGTTGACGAAAGTGAAATAAATCCATTTTTTTTTTGGCTCTGGTACAGAAATGTTTGTACGCTGCTCCAGATTTAGATTTATGTTCGTGTCTCTATGCAATTCTTTTAGTGAAGCTGTCAGAGTTTTATTCATGTTCGTACAGAACGATTTGGTTTTTAACATCGTTGTTTAGCTTCTCTAACAGAATTTTGAATCTAGCTTAAAAGTTATTGAGGCCACAAACTGAAACCGTCTTTAAGTTTGCTCGCTTTTAGAGAAAATTCTATCTTGCATCTTATTGACTTTTGATTTTTTAAATACAGAAATGAATTTTGAAGTGTTTCTTGATAATATTTAACTATTTGCAAAGCTGTTTAGAAGTACAATCAGTGGCAAAAAACAAAAAAAAATAGAGGATTTCTTTTTTTTTAATGTTTTGAAAAACCAAATCAAAATTCCAGTAGTTTTTTTTAGAGTTTTTTTATTTTTAAAGCAGGATTTCTTGTTTTTTAATCCCGATTTTACCTAATTTAACACCACATTTTTATTTGTATTTATTTTTTTCCTGATTTCTTTTTATTGTTTGACACTGAAAAAACCCAAAATCCACTCAGTTTGGTTATTCTGTCTATAGTTTTTGATCGTTTATCATTTAAAAATGTATTTTTAGCCAAATGTGTACTGTTTTATTTATAAAATGTGAATTCAAAACTTTTCTTTTTGGGCAAATAATATATTTCTATATGTTTCCCTCTATCTATTTCATAGATACTTTCGTTCATTTTCATTTTTTTTCTGAATTGTTCTAAAAATGATATATCTGGTTAAAACTCTTCCTGAAGAGCTGAATCCTGATGCTCCAGCTGTGAAAATTCCATGTTTTTGCCGAGGTTTGTCTGTTTCAGAGAACATAAAATGGTCTTGCTCCCATTTTTAAAGAAAAAAGAATCAAACTGAATCATCGTAGAGCGAAAACTGCTTTTTCTGAACTGATGATGCTGTTTTTGTGGTATTTTTTAAAGTTTAGTTTGAATATTTTTTGTGTTAATTGTGTTCCATGTTTACTTTAAATACCAACTTGAAGATAAGTTTATTCAAATGTGTTAAACATAAAGTATAATCACAGATCTTGTAGGTTTTTTTTTTTTTAACTTAAAGTCCCACTCCGATCATCGACTGATCTATTATTAAAGTGTTTCCAGTGTTTTTTTTTTTTTTTTATAAGATTATGCCATTTTTGCCAAATTTTGTTTTTAAAAACTGTAGTTTTCTAGAAAATTCCTCAATTTTGGGACATTCTCTTATTTTCTTCAAAACAATAATAATAAAAAAAGTTCCTGATTTTATTTTTGTATTATTTTCCGGTTAACGCGACACATCGAGCCTTTGAAGTCGGTCCTAGAGAGACAGAAGAACCATGGAAGTGGCTGACATACAGACATGAACCCGAACATTTGGACGTGGAAACCTGATCTCTCGACATCAGCCGTGTCTTCCGTACATTCTAAGAGAGATATCCAGCCGCAGCTCCACGTAGCGATCATTCTCAAAACGTTAGCGGTAGCTCCTCAAACTCAGGCAGGCGGCAAAGTTGTTGCCCAAATCGCATTCGACGTGAACATAGGATAAAAAATTTGCCTCTGAGTCTGGGTCGGGATTGATGGCTCAGAGCAACTCCGCCCCCTTTCCCCCTCAGAGGATATTTTCTACGTCTTTTTAGACCACAGATATTTACTTTAGAACGTATTTCCTTAAAAAAGTTTGGGAAATTCACGTCTGAGTTTATAAAGATGTTTATTTAGTCAGCAATGTATGCTTTGGTTTGACCGAGTGTTAGCATTAGCCGTCCTATGGGAAATTCCATTAAACATTAGCATCAAGCTAGCTGACTTTAGCTTTATGTGCTAAGTCGATTTCTATTTTCATGAATCGATTATTGATCTATTAAGCTTAAATCAGTTCAAATCTATGAATCGATTTTATCAACCCAGCTCTATTTAAAACTTCCTGTTTTGAGCCGGATGCTGACGCAGTCCAGACGCCGTTTCCTGCCTGATGATTCAGTTTGATTTCTCTCTGAACGCACACCAAGCTGCCGATCAAAGACCTCGATCTGCCGTTTTGACTGTGCTGACTGATAACCTGGAGCGGTGCTGTGGCGTGTCCGGCTTTAGATCCAGACCCGGCCCAGATCCCTCCCCCTCTAACTGTGATGTATCTCCTTCCCTCCCTCCTTTCATCCTTCCCCTAACTCTACTCTTGTACGACCTTTTCCTCGCTCTTCACCTCCTATTTTTCCTCTTTCTTTTCTCCTTCCTCACCGGCCAAACACCTCCCGGCCCCCCCCCGCCCTCCTTCTGCTTCCGGTGCTGTAGATAGTGCTGTCATCTCTGCGCTACGGCATAGTCTCGGGCTCCTGGGTGGAGCGCGTTCACCTGTGGCGCTTCAAGGGCGTCATTCAGTGTCTCCCCATAATCGCCACAACCTTCTGCTGTCACCCGTAAGTAGACTTTGAAACCCCCACCTCCCTACTGTCAGGGTGGAGAGCAAAGGAAGTTTCCCCTGCACCTGTAAGCTCCTCCTTCTGCCCTCACCTTCCTTCCATCTTTGACTCCGCCTTCATTTAGAGCTCTGTGACTGTGCGTCTGTGTGGTGGTGGCAGTAGCAATAAGGCAGAGGGGCAAATAAATGGAGCAAGACGCAGAAAACGCGTGCTGGTGAAAAACTTGTCCGTCATTTATTTATTACTAAACATATTTTTTGTAGCTTGAACAAGTTTTTGTCCAGTATGGGGTTTCCTGTCATTTTTTTTTTTTCTCCTCATTCATTACTGTCATTTTCTGCGGTCGACGTGGGTACAACCGCCACCCCCCCACCCCGACTTGTGCTCATCTACTTTGGCTGTAACCCCCCCTCCCCATCCCCGCCTCCTTCCCCTCAGATGGTGCTGTCTTCGTTCAAACACGGGCTGCTCAGCGGCTGGTGGCTAGGGCAGGTCAATGTGGTGCGCTGGGAGGGCGTGTTTCGCTGTCTCCCCATCTGTGGGATGGCCTTCGCCTGTCAGTCGTAAGTACTCCTCACGCCCTTCCGCCCGCTCAGGATGGTGCAATTAAAGGGGGAAAAAAGAGTTCTTTACCACAAGGCTCATTAATTTACAGCATCTGACAGCAGTCCTTTAAAATATTTGCAGAAAAATATTTTTTTTCCGTGACCGTGTGAATTCAATCTTTCATTGCTGCATGTAGAAACTGAGCAGATCCCTTCTGCTGCATGCACACTCACAGCATTCCTTTATGCCAGAGCGAAGGGTTTGGGAGAGGAAAACACGCATGCTTGCTGCCAAAGGAAGCCTTCTCTTATGCTTATTTTTTTCATGGCTCGCTAATTAATTTAACTAAATCTGCTCTCATTAGGATCGATCTAATGCTAAAACCGCTTTCTGCATGCTCTACTGCTTTAATATTTGAGCAAGTTTAGAATGGAATGACATTTTAGAAATCACAAATTACTCAACTGAATAAGGCATTTGTGCATGCTGTGGATTGAAGCGGGATGTTTCCTGCATGAAGAAGTGTCAGGCGGGGTTCGGTACGTGGCGTCTATCGTCGGTTGGAATGCCAGGTTAGGATGAGGTTCTCAATATCATCCACTCTTGGTTTATTTTTGAGGTTGTGGAGCGTGTATTTTGTTGTACAAGCATCACAATCGGCATGGATGTACCTTAGATCCCCTCTTTTCAAAAAACAACAAGAAAAATCAGAAAAAGATGTAAAGATGGCGGCCATATACTCATTCAATGTCACTTTGCCCCACTCTCAAAAATATGCTAAATAATATACCAAAGTTGATGCTTGTATCTCAAAATGCATGATTATTTTAATAACCAGCTCCACTAAGGTTATTAGTAACGCCGTAGTTACATGCAGTCATACTGGGGGGGTCAACCTGTACAGGTGCTGTAGGTTTATTTGGGTTGTCCGAGTCCGTGGAGGGTTGTAAAAAGGGAGTAAAACCGTGTCTCTTTTCCTTTGAGGCTCGTATGGAGACCTCAAGGAACGTCACAAAAATGGAACGTACCATTATCATCCGTGTGGTATCATGAAGTATCAGACTTAACATTAAGCAGAAGTGGTTTACTGTTACCCAAATCATGGAAATGACATAAAATTGCTCATGTCAAAGTGTTCTGTCCTCCCCCGTCCATCTGCAGCAATGGACTATTCCGTCAACAGCTAGTTAGTGAGCAAAGAGAGTCGAAAAGATTTAAAAGAAAAAAACAAGATGATGAAAAAAGGAAAAGGCTTAAATAAAATGAGACACTTCTTGCCAAACTTCCAGAAGTACAGAATAAAGAAAGATAGTTAAGACTCGGAAACAAAAAGAAACTCTTAACTACAAACTACACACTCGGTCACAAACCAAACACTAGCTACAAACTAGACACAAGCTACAAATTAGACACAAGCTACAAATTAGACACAAGCTACAAATTAGACACAAGCTACAAACTAGACACAAGCTACAAACCAAACACTAGCTACAAACTAGACACAAGCTACAAACTAGACACAAGCTACAAACTAGACACAAGCTACAAACTAGACACAAGCTACAAACTAGACACAAGCTACAAACCAAACACTAGCTACGAACTAGACACAAGCTACAAGCTAAACACTAGCGACAAACTAAACACTACCTACAAACTACACGCAAACTACACACAAGCTACAAACTACACACAAGCTACAAACTACACACTAGCTACAAACTAAACACTACCTACAAACTACACACAAACTACACACTAGCTACAAACTACACACAAGCTACAAACTAAACACTAGCTACAACCTAGACACAAGCTACAAGCTAAACACTAGCGACAAACTAAACACTACCTACAAACTACACGCAAACTACACACAAGCTACAAACTACACACTAGCTACAATCTAAACACTAGCTACAAACTAAACACTAGCTACAACCTAGACACAAGCTACAAACTACACACAAACTACACACTAGCTACAAACTACACACAAGCTACAAACTAAACACTAGCTACAAACTACACACAAACAACAAACTAGCGACAAACTAAACACTACCTACAAACTACACACAAACAACACACTAGCAACAAACTAAACACTAGCTAAAAACTACACACAAACTACACACTAGCTAAACACTAGCGACAAACTAAACACTAGCTACAAACTACACACAAACTACACACTAACTAAACACTAGCGACAAACTAAACACTAGCTACAAACTACACACAAACTACACACTAGCTAAACAATAGCTACAAACTACACACTAGCTACAAACTACACACTAGATACAAACTACACACTAACCACAAACTGCGCACTCCTTCTACAAACTGCACACTCCAACTACAAACTACGAACTCCAACCACAAACGACACACTAGCTACAAACTACATAATCCAGTTGTAAACTACGCACTCAACCACAAACGACACACTAGGTACAACCTACACACTCCAGTTACAAACTACATACTCCAACCACAAACTGTGCACTCCAATTACAAACTCGAACTACAACCTAAGCATTCCCACTAGAAAACTTCACTTTGATTCTCATTTTATAACGGCGGGGCTGCACACAAGCACTGCCAACTATCACGTGAAGGGGGTTCTTGCACAGGATTTGGGGATTAAAATAATGAAGAATCCAGACAACATCCTGCGTCTCGTCTACTTCCCTCTTACAAGTTGTGTAAGTGTTTGCTATGACCTGTCGCCTGCAGTATTCCCCGTACAAAAATGTAAAACATTTTTGCTCTACGGCTCACCAAACGATCTATGATCATAAATTTTAATTTGTTTGCCCTATTTTTGCCCACGGACTGTCCGTATCCACCCATTAGGGCAGTTACAACTGAGGCTTTAGCTAACCAGTAGAAGAGAGCAACTGCTGCCTCCAGCCTAAACGCCGATTTTCATTAACACAATCACGGAAAGGCAGGGAAACATTACGGCGCATCGGGCTTGTACACGCCGCCCAAAGTAAAGAAAGTAGGAGCTTGTCGGGTTTGTGTGTGTGTTTTTGTGCGCTGGTTCCCAGTAGCTGTGTTAACTGATATTTGGCAGCAGGATTTCTTGGCCTGTGGTCAGACTGAGCCAGGCGAGCGCTCCTTTAGGCAGCAGGGAGCTCAAGCCAAGCCACTAATCAACACATTGGACTGCCGCCATCTTACAGACACACTGATGTATTCACAGGGCAATTGAACAGCTTTCAGCACATTGGGGTTTTTATTACATTGGTGAAATGTATTTACTTTCAATTAAAACATTACTTAGCATCAGCATTATGACTGGATAAGAGCTGTCCCTGTTGTTTTTTGCAAGAATTATTGAGCGAGGCAGTAAAACCAAAAAAAGTGTGGAAAATGTTTTTTTATTGTTGAAAATGAAGCACTTACAGCAGGATCAGAAGAAGGTATGCAGCTAAATAAACTAGAATGAAAGAGGGAATTAGTCACACATGATTTAGAAAAGGAAAAAAGTGTTTTTCCAAGAAGTCTTTTGACTAACCAAGATGCCCAGTATTGGGTTTTTCTGGTAATTATATGTCAACATTTAATTTAGTCTTCGTAGTAACCAGTCACAGCTCTTTTCTCAAAGGGAAAGAGGATTCTCGATCAGTCCGTTAGGGCAACGAAATCAAAAAATGAGTATTTTTTAAATATTTTTGGTACTGATGGTACCTACTTGAAATCCATTCAATTAAAATAGATTATAGAGGAATAATAAATAAATTAAATGAAGGTACAACATTGAGTCGGACCTGTTACCGGTGCATGTTGGACTTTGTTAGGGTTGGCCCTTATCACCGGTTCTGTTCATAGTCTTTAGGGACAGAATTTCATCAAGTCAGGACCTCTAGCATACATTGGGGTGGTTTGCAGCAGAGTGTGAAACAGCTGGGATGAGGGTCAGCACCGTTAAGTCTGAGGCCATGGTTCTTGACCGTAGAAAGGTAGTTTGCCCTCTCTGGGTGGGTGGAATGCTCCTGCCCCAGGTGGAGGAGTTTAAGTATCTTGGGGTCTTGTTCACGAGTGGGGAAAGATCGGAGCATGAGATCGACAGGCCTGCGGCTGTGGTGCAGCGTTATCCGATGACTGCACCGGTCTGAGGTAAAGAGAGAGCTGAGCCAGGCTCAAGCTCTCAATTTACTCGTTGGTCTTTGTTCCAGTACTTGCGTATGGCCGTGAGCTCTGGGTCGTGACCGTAAGAATGAGATCCCGACCATAAGCGACTGAAATGAGCTTCCTGTGTCTGGCTGGCCACCCCCTTAGAGATTGGGTGAGAAGCTTGGTTACTCGGAGAGAGCTCGGAGTAGAGCCGCTGCTCCTCCACGTCAAGAGGAGCCAGTTGAGATGGCTCGGGCATCTGGTCCGGATGCCTCCTGGGCGCCTCCCCAGGGAGGTGTTCCGGGCATGAAGACCCAGGACACGCTGAAGGGACTACGTCTATCAGCTGGCATGGGAGCGCCTCAGGGTCCCCTCTGGGTGGCTGGAGGAAGTGGCCAGGGAGAGGGAAGTCTGGGAATCTTTGTATAGACTGCAGCCTCTCCACCCGTTCCTGGATGAGTGGAAGAAGATGGGTGGATGGATTGATTTATAGAAGCACAAGATATGTGCTTGATATTCTCTGATTGCCTACAGAGAATATCAGAATTGTAGACCACTTGTGAACCCGTAGAGCAAAATGTTAATATACATTTTTTTCCTTTGGGAATGCTGTGAGTGAGGGGTTGTAGAATACGCTGAATACACAATGGTTATTTAAGGGTGAAATAGGTGAGACACAGGCGTGTCGTACTGATTCTTTGTTTTTTCAACCCTCCCAAGTCTTGTGCACTGTGCAAGGAGCCTGTAAATGCTGTTCTAGTAAAAGTGACAGAGTGTAGTTTGCGTGGACGTCCTGTGGGCTCTTGCGTATCATGTGGAACATTTGCCAATGCCGTTAAGAGTCAAGTTAATACCTTACTGTCTATAGCAGGGTGGGCCAACTCTGGTCCTCAAGAACCACAACCCTGCCTGTTTTCCAATTGTCCTTAACTAACTTTTTGCTGGTTAGCCGAATTAAGTGATTCCACATCCTGATTGACTGAACACACATGATTTTAGGTAGTCGGTATCAAGCAGTCCAGGGAGAGCTGGAAAACGGGCAGGATTGTGGTTCTTGAGGAACAGAGTTGGCCCACCCTGGACTAAGGACACCCAGCGCCAGTAGCACCTGTATTTCACAAATTCATGCATGCAACTTAAATTATCCTTACAAATATTTCAACATACACTTACTACATGTACGACGATGGTACGTTCCATTTTCATGATGTCTCTCGAGGTGCTCATAGGAGCCTCAAGAAACTCCTGTGCTCCCTTTGTGTTATCCTAGTGAGGTCATCTGGACCCCAAAAGACATTGCACTGACATTTTTTATCTTCATTGGTGTCCGTGGCAGACCTATAAAGTCCTGTCTACCTTTGTCATAGGAGACATCACACATCAATATAAGGGTGGGGTCATCTGGACTAATAGTCAACTAGTCTCGATGATCTAGACCTAATAGTCGACTAATCGGGTCGTGCATAAAGTATATAGAAAACAGACATTTTAACCAACATTAGATTTAAACTACCTAAAAACTAGATATATAGCATTACCTGCAATAATGCTAGTGTGAATAATGTAAACTGAATTTGGCCGCTAGTAACAATGGCTGAAGATGCTGAAATTGATAGCTAAAATGCTCAAGTTGACGGCTGAAATCGTTGAAGCTTATAACTTAAAACCCTGATGCTGATAGTCAGCTAAAATATTAGTTAAATGCAAAATCAGCCTAAAAAATGAAAAAAAATCCTAAATTAGCCAAAACAGCTAGCATGTAGCTGAAATTTTAGCTAAACTCAAAAATTAGCCTAAAAAAAATAAATCCAAAATTAGCCAAAATAGTTAGCATGTTGCAGAAAAATTAGGTAAACTCCGAATTTACCCCCCCCCCAAAAAAAACAGAAAAAAAATAAAATCCTAAATTAGCCAAACAGCTAGCGAGTAGCTGAAATATTAGCTAAACTCCAAAATAGTCTAAAAAAACCTTAATAAATACTAAAATAGTCCAAAAAGCTGACATAATGCCATGATAATTTTCAACTTTACTACCCTCCGACACTCCACATAATATAAAGTAACGACTAATCGACTATTTTAATAGTTGATTACCCTAATTACCCTAATCTGGACCCCGTAAGATAGCACAAGGGTTCAGGGTTCCTCCATGAGCTCGAACAATCCAAAAAACGAAACACCCTTACGGGTCGACCCTCCCCCATCAACCCTCCCCCAACACAGGTGGATGTGACTAAGACTTTAGACAGATAGCCAGTAGTTAAAAAAAAGATTAAAGCCAACTTTGATTAGTTTTTAACATTTAGATTTGACTATTGTGTTTGGTTATTAAAAGGTCAGATATTCCTATAACTATTAATACAAATCAAAGGTGGAACTCTAATGATTAAACTCAGGTTTTCCAACATTAAAAAATACATTAAAAGCTCAAAAACTAGAAGAAACAAATTTATAAACATTTATTGTATGATCAGGAAATCGTCTTTACATTAAGTTTGAGCTTTTCCTAATAGATTTTGAAGGGGTTTTTGTCATATTTCTTTTGTTTAAGCACATTAGATTCTCAGCCAGGACTATTGACTGACCATTAGATGCTGCACTAACAATATATCGTTTTATTTAACCTTGGCCATCAGATTTACTGGTTTGGGGATTAAACAAGCGCCGAGGACTAGCGCGAAGAGTTGGGCTTTGCTAATAAAACCAGTGTGTGTGAAAGTGAGACAATCAAGGGGGAGAACAAGGGCCCGGCCGGAGTAATGGCTCCTCGCTCGCGCTCTCATTTCTGCTGTGCGCCTCGTCCTTTGTGCGAGAGTAAGGAGGCGAACAAAAAAAGAGTCTGCCAAGAAAGTTTATAACGCTCTAAAAGCCGTCAGGCACTTGCTGTTATATATAAAGCCTGTAAATTTAGTGGTTAATGTGCCGACGGCCCCTTCACGCGCCCGCGCTCCGCTTATAGCACCGAACAGGAAATGACAGAGGAGACTTAACGGACAGCCAGCCAGGGGTTCAACCTCAACCAGCCTCAACTACTGTCACGCACACCTGCAGTGAGAGCTTTTTGTCTCCACCACCATCATCTTCAGCTGTTCTGCATGTCCTACCAGACCTGTAACTGCTAACTTCATGTATTTCCACCTGAAATCTGAATTTCCTTTGGGACTGCTTATGTAATAAATCACAGGTTTTCAATGTGTCACTCCATAGGGCCCCCCTAAGGTTTATAAAAAATAAAAATAAAGAAATCAAAAAGATTTGTTTTTACTTTTGCAAGAAGCTGGGGAAATTAGTAAACCGACTCCCAGAATGAAATCTTTTTCGTCTTTTCTTAGCTATATTTTATTACGCATGATTGCAATAACCCCTCCCAAGGGACTCCTCGCGCCACATTGAAAACCTTTGATAGAAAAGAGTGATATTGAAGCTGAATTCAGATGCTTCTCCTTCTCCCCGGGATGCCAGCAGTGTTCAGGAGTCTGTTCTGCTCGAGGGCTGCCACGATTAGTCGACTAATCAACGACTATTGAGATAGTCGATTAGTCGTTAGTATATATTATGTGGAGTCAGAGTGTAGTAAAGTTGTAATGGCATTCTGCTAGTTTTTATGACTATTTTGGCATTTATTGAGGTTTTTTAGACTATTTTGGAGTTTAGCTAATATTTCAGCTACATGTTAGCCGTTTTGGCTAATGTAGGTTTTTTTTAAAAAACATTTTAGGCGTTTTTGGATTTTAGTTAATATTTCATCACCATGCTAGCTGTTTATGCTAACAGGTTTTTCTTGTTTTTTAGGCTAATTCGGAGTTTAGCAATTTCAGCTACATGCTAGCTGTTTTGGCTAATGTAGGGTTTTTTAAAAAAAAAACATTTTAGGCTGTTTTGGATTTTAGTTAATATTTCATCACCATGCTAGCTGTTTATGCTAACAGGTTTTTCTTGATTTTTAGGGTAATTCGGAGTTTAGCAATTTCAGCTACATGCTAGCTGTTTTGGTTAATGTATGATTTAAAAAAAATTGGGCTATTTTGGAATTTAGCTAATATTTCACCACCATGCTAGCTGTTTATGCTAACAGGTTTTTCTTGATTTTTAGGCTAATTAATAGTTTAGCAATTTCAGCTACATGCTAGCTGTTTTGGTTAATGTATGATTTAAAAAAAAATTGGGCTATTTTGGAATTTAGCTAATATTTCACCACCATGCTAGCTGTTTATGCTAACAGGTTTTTCTTGTTTTTTAGGCTAATTCGAAGTTTGGCTAATTCGAAGTTTAGCAATTTCAGCTACATGCTAGCTGTTTTGGCTAATGTAGGGTTTTTTAAAAAAAAACATTTATACTGTTTTGGATTTTAGTTAATATTTCATCACCGTCCTAGCTGTTTATGCTAACAGGTTTTTCTTGATTTTTAGGCTAATTCGGAGTTTAGCAATTTCAGCTACATGCTAGCTGTTTTGGTTAATGTATGATTTTAAAAAAAATTGGGCTATTTTGGAATTTGGATAATATTTCAGCACCATGCTAGCTGTTTATGCAAACTTAGTTTTTTCTTGTTTTTTAGGGTAATTTGTAGTTTGGTTAAAATTTCAGCTAAATGCTAGCTGTTTTGGCTAATTTAGATTTTTTTCCGTTTTTTTTAGGCTAATTTAGAGTTTAGCTAATATCTCAGCTACATGCTAGCTGTTTTGGCTAACTTGGGCTTTTTTTCAGTTTTTACGCTAATTTGCATTTAACTCATATTTTAGCTGGCTGACTTCTGCATGCTCAGCGGTATAAATTTGAAATTAGTTTCACGAGGTGGTGAAAAGAAAATATTTTAATAAGATTAAGGAGTCAGAACTGCAACCTGATGCCAGACGAGGACGCAGAGAAAACGGTGCATCATTTAATAGCTGAGCAGCACAAATGCCCCCCCCCTATATGGCTGCTCATTAAACAACTACACACTGCAGCTTCCAGTATTTGAAGTACGCAGCTATGAAGACTGTTTTGTCAGCTGCCATGAGGGGGAATAAAAGCTCGCCGAACATCTGCGGGGAAGCGCGGCGCTGACCTGCTGGCTGCCGGGGGATTGGGAGTTGGTATCTTTGGCTGATGATGATGATGCTGGCAGAAAAGAAATGTTATTTTCTGGAGTAGCACGCCGAGTGTGTCTCTGTTGGGCCGCTTGTCTCTGGCAGGCAGGTGCTCCCGACCTACGACAGCCTGGAGGAGCCCTCGGTCAAACGCATGAGCACCATCTTCACCTCGGCTCTCAACGTGGTCACCGTCTTCTACATCACCGTGAGTGGATCCGAGTGCTGCACGCCGTCGCATGTCGCTCTGCCCTCAGCGTTTGAGCATGTGCACGCTGTCTGCTTTATGAT
>NC_050530.1:2875444-2883003 GCF_002922805.2 Oryzias melastigma
GGTAAATATAAGGCGAAATACAGTTAACACCGAAAATGACCCACAACCCCATTACTAACCCTTTAAGTAACTTAAGAAATATACAGTTTCAAGAATAAGTGTGTGAACCCTTTGGGATTACTTGGATTTCTGCATGAATCCTGGCATAAAATACGTTCTGATCTTCATCTAAGTCACACAACACAAAAAAAATGTATGTTTTATAATACAAATCTTGTAAACATTCAAATTGTAGGATGGTAAAAATATGTGAACCTCAAGGCAAATGATTTCTCCTTTAGCTGAATGAAGCTAGGAATCAACTAATCCTAGAATCCAATCAATATGTTGGTTAAATCTGCTGTCTTTTCCACCCTGCACTTTAAGTGTTTACACATTTTGTTCAATAAAATGAGAAAACTTACATTTTTTTGTTGTATTAGATTAAGAAACCTGTGTTTATAGATCAGAATGGATTTTATGACAAATTCGTGCAGAAATCCAAGTAATCCCAAAGGGTTCACAAACGTTTTCTTTCAACTGTAAGAATCTAAATAAGAAATGTGTGAGTGGTAACATTTATTCAAGTCTCCAACCGTCGACTGAACCTGAAAAAAGGGATTTAACAACTACAGGGTTCCCGCAGAGTCTTGAGAAGCTTTAAAAAAAGTCATAAAAGCATTGAATTTAGGAATTAGAAAATATTACCTATAAAATAGTCTTGAATTTTGATATCTAAACCTTAAAAATTGTGCTGCTTAAAACTTTTCAGTTTTACATTTCATGTGAAAATTTACATTTTTACCATGATGATTTGTGAAGAAATAATGGTGAATGTCTACCGCCAGTTTAAAAAAGAAAAAAAGAACATTAAAGCATCACGACACAGACCACAAACAACGAGATAAGATGCTCCAGTTTTGATCATAAAATTGAAATAAATTAGCAAAATGACAAATTGGTCTTCATTTTTCACATAAATGGCCCTAAAAATGTCTTTAAAAGTCTTAAATTTAACTTTGAGAAACCCTGAACTAGAATAGTTACTTATTCTGTTCCTTGTTATCAGGTTTGCAGCATAAGTAGATATAAAAAGGGTTTTCCACAGTCTAAAAATGAATTTTATTTAATATAAATCTGCAAATATTTTATATATTTTATGGTCTGCTGTATAAAACCAGACTCTCCAAAAACTGAAGGAGTCCCTGTATGAAGGGACGTCCCAAAGACCACTTACATACCAACGCTGATCATTTTTAATCATAATAGTGTTAAATAATCAAAGAAAAACGCTTATTTTTATGTATTTTTGTCTCTTGTCCACCTCTCCGTTCTCCAGGTGGGCTTCTTTGGCTACGTCAGCTTCACAGACAACATCGCGGGCAACGTGCTGATGAACTTCCCGTCCAACCTGGTGACCGAGATGATCCGCGTCGGGTTTATGATGTCTGTGGCTGTCGGATTTCCCATGATGATCCTGCCCTGCCGCCAGGCCATCAACACCATGCTCTTTGAGCAGCAGGTGAGCGTAAAATCACACCTGGATTCCACATTGAGTCAGTAAGAAGCTGTGGAGGCCTTCCAGGTCTGGAGAGATGAGCACATTTATTCAGCAACTGTATGTGGAATGTTATGAGGATGTTGCTAATAAAGTTGTTTAAAGGAGGATTCACATTTATGATTATATTTACAAAAAACAGTAATGGTTCCAACATATAATCAAGTGTGTAAATAAATTTGAGAAATTTTTACAGAGGATGAACTTTACCCTCAAAAGTTAAGAGAAGCTGGACGTCCACTTCTGCCCCCTACAGGCCAGTCCGTGTAAATATTGTCAGACATTCAATTGATCTACATCAGGGGTGTCAAAGGCCAAGAAACACAGCTTATGTCGCGGCTGAACAAGATAAACATTGATTGAATACTCTAAAACACACTGAAGCTGATTGCTGAAAACAGTGAAGCCGATAGCTGAAAATTCTGATAGCTGAAATCGCTGAAAGCTGAAATCACTGAAGCTGATAGCTAAAATCACTCAGCTGATAGCTGAAATCACTGAAGCTGATAGCTGAAATCACTGAAGCTGTTTGCTGAAAACACTTAAGCTGATACCTGAAAATGCTGAAGCTGATACCTGAAAATGCTGAAGCTGAAAGCTGAAAACGCTGAGGCTGATGGCTGATATCGCTGAAGCTGATGGCTAAAATCACTGAAGCTGATAGCTGAAAACACTGAAGGTGATAGCTGAAATCACTGAAGCTGATAGCTGAAAATTCTGACAGCTGAAATCACTGAAGCTGATAGCTGAAAACACTGAAGGTGATAGCTGAAATCACTGAAGCTGATAGCTGAAAACACTGAAGCCGATAGCTGAAAATACTGACAGCTGAAATCACTGAAGCTAATAGCTGAAAACACTGAAGGTGTTAGCTGAAATCACTGAAGCTGATAGCTGAAATCACTGAAGTTGATAGCGGAAAATGCTGAAGGTGATAGCTGAAATCACTGAAGGTGATAGCTGAAATCACTGAAGCTGACAGCTGAAATCACTGAAGCTGATAGCTGAAAACACTGAAGCCGATAGCTGAAAATTCTGATAGCTGAAATCACTGAAGCTGATAGCTGAAAACACTGAAGGTGATAGCTGAAATCACTGAAGCTGATAGCTGAAAACACTGATAGCTAAAATCACTGAAGCTGATAGCTGAAAACACTTAAGCTGATTGCTGAAAACACTTAAGCTGATACCTGAAAATGCTGAAGCTGATACCTGAAAATGCTGAAGCTGATACCTGAAAATGCTGAAGCTGATACCTGAAAACGCTGAGGCTGATAGCTAAAGATGATAAAATTGATAGGTGAAAATGCTGAAACTGATGGCTGAAAAAGCAAAAAAAAAGAAAAATTAGATTAGCCAAAACAGCTAGCATTTAGCTGAAACAATAGCTAAACTTCAAAAGAAAAAAGAAAACCTAAATTAGCCAAGACAGCTAACGTGTTAACATTAGCTAAACTCCAAAACAGCCTAAAAAACATAAAAAGAAAAGCCTAAATTAGCCAAAACAGCTAGCCTGTATAGAAAAATATTAGCTAAACTCCAAAACAGTCTAAAAAAACTAAAGAAAATTGCTTAAATTAGTCAATTCAGCTAGCATGTAGCTGAAATATTAGGTAAGCTCCAAAACAGCCTAAAAAGTTGTATTAAATGGCAAAATAGTGCAAAAAACTGTTGCTTTTTAACATAATTATGAATAATAAAAAGGCATGAATATTTTCCAGAATAAATCAACTTAAACCTTAAATAACTTTCAATATTTTACTCTCCATAAAAATACATTGAGTCAAAATTATACAAGTTAAAAATAAGCACAAGATAACATCGGGCCATTAACAACAAAATAAAATGACCTGGAGGGCCGGATCCGGCTCCCAGGTCTTGATTTTGACATACGTGGTCAACAGCCTTAGAAAGATCTAGACCACGCCTCTAGAAGTCTCAGAATGTTTGAAAAACACCTGCAACTTTTTATTTTTGTAAAAAAAAGGATTCTTTCAGAATTTCTGATCTTCTGTTGATGTCTTCAGCTTCACAGTTTGAATTTCCTCTGCTCTCCAATCTCTTCTTTCTCCACCCTGCAGCAGAAGGACGGGACATTTGCTGCCGGGGGTTACATGCCCCCCCTGCGCTTCAAGATGATCACCCTCTGCATTGTTTTCGGCACCATGCTGGGAGGCATTCTCATCCCCAACGGTACTTCCCACAAGCATGCATGTATGCCAACAACTGGACTAACATTATGCATGCGTGTGTTGGGAGGGGGGGTGCATGTGCTCCTTTATGTGGGCGGGGCAGCTGGGGAGCTTTACGATGTGTGTGAATGTGACTTTATGAGTCAGTGACTGTCACACTCTAACACAGTCCTTAAATCAGGGCCTTTACTTTTATCGCCCCTTGGATGGGCTGACAGGTAGATGGGGCAATTATTCTCCCAGACGCCGTCTCACACTCGCCGTCATACAAACACCGGTCCGTGCACACGCACCAATATTGGCTCTCTGTCAGCCTCTGTGAGTTGGGATCCCTCCTACAAACGGCTCCAAAATGCTGGAGATGTTGAGGCCGGTGTTGGTTTATATTCGTCTTTTGTCCGGTTTTCTTTTTGGCAAACATGAGAACGGGCATAAAGCGGGTCTTTGTGGATCTAATCAGACTAATAGATGAAGGGAGGACCCCGGGGGAGATCAGATAGTAAATCTGAGGAGCACAATATGGAGTCCATCCTCTGGATGAAACGCGGCGTCCGAGCCCGATCCATTGACTGTATGTTAGAACTGGACTCCCACTTGTCGTTCTAAACAGGAAGTGATTCCAAAAAGCCAAAATCATAGACTTCTCCTGAGTCACTTTATCTGTCAGAATAACCATTCTTGTTCTACTACTTTGTCTAGTATAGATCTTTATTGACACTACAGCTACATTTAAAGCAACAGATAATAAATAACACGTAAAAATATGCTTAAAAAATTATTATGCATCTCTTCAGACCCAGAAAGTATTGGAAAATTGTCCAAAAAGGAGTCGTAGGCATCTGAAAGACACTTATTATATTCAAATAAAAATCCATGTCCGTCAAAAACATTCTTAATAACAAGAGAATAACAAAAATAGGTAAAAAACACAGAGCTGTGGTAACTGAAAGCCTATTGTGACACTGGTAAAAAAAAAAAAAAAAACTGTTTCCATTGCTCTTACTTTAACCCTGAGCTTACACTGGTCCGTCTGCGGTGCATCTCTGTGGAGGAGTCCGTCTCACCACCGTCACTTAATCGTTTGAATGCCTAGTAAGCATTCACACTTTAGTGTTTCTCCTGCTCCTTTCTTATGTTTTTCGGCACGTAAGAACACTTTCATCGTTTTCAGCAATCTTGGCATCAAAACACTCAGCTTGTTCATAAACATCATAGTTTTTGAAATATTGAGCAAATTATGCCCAATAGGAAATGGATAAGAAATTCCTCAAATTTCAAAATTTTAAGCAGATTAACAACAAGCTTCTAAATATATTTATGGGCTGTTTTCATCTTTCATAGTAATTAAAAAAAAATAGTTTCATATTTTAGCAACATGCTAATTAAGACTTTAGCTTCTATTTCAGCAACAGGCTAATGTTTTTGGCTAATTTAGAGTTTAGCTTCTATTTTAGCAACATGCTAACATTTTTTGCTAATTTGTTAACTATTAGGGTTTTTAGGATGATTTAGAGTTTAGCTTCTATTTTAGCAACATGCTAACGTTTTTTTCCTAATTTACATTTTAGCTTCTATTTTAGCAACATGTTAACATTTTTTGCTAGTTTCGAGTTTAGCTTCTATTTTAGGAACAGGCTAACGTTTTTGCCTAATTTAGTGTTTAGCTTCTACTTTAGCATCATGCTAACATTTTTGGCTAATTTACATTTTAGCTTTTATTTTAGCAATATGCTAACCTTTTTACTAATTTAGAGTTTAGCTTTTATTTTAGCAACAGGCTAACGTTTTTGGCTAAATTAGAGTTTAGCTTCTATTTTAGCAACAGGCTAACCTTTTTGCTAATTTAAAGTTTAGCTTCTATTTTAGCAACAGGCTAACGTTTTTGGCTAATTTAAAGTTTAGCTTCTATTTTAGCAACATGCTAACCTTTTTGCTAATTTAAAGTTTAGCTTCTATTTTAGCAACAGGCTAACGTTTTTGGCTAATTTAGAGTTTAGCTTCTACTTTAGCACCATGCTAACGTTTTTGGCTAATTTACATTTTACTTTCTATTTTAGCAATCTGCTAACCTTTTTTGCTAATTTAGAGTTTAGCTTCTATTTTAGCACCATGCTAACATCTTTGGCTAATTCAGTTTACTAAGAAATTTTAAGGTTTTTTTTTGGAATTTTGCTAGAATTTAAGTAACAGGCTGAGTTTAGCTCATATTCAAGTAAAAACTAATTATCTTTGCAAAGTTGGCATGTCTAAGGAAACCTATTTTACTGCAAATGTTTCCAAAATTTAGGTCAACTTCAGCGCTCTTTAATAGTTTAACAAAATCTCAAGTCTTTTAGCAAATGTTAACATTTGAAGGTTTTATTTTGAAATCCGGACATGTTGTCCGTTTCTTCTGCTTTTTGCTGCATTAACGGACTTAAACCTTAATTCTTGAGCAAAGCTTCGAGGTGACGGACGTCAGATGTGACGGAGGCGACATAAACATGACTATTTTATGAACGTTCTATTTTTCGTCAACACAAGAGAGACGCACCGCAGACAGATGTCATCCTCTCTGCTGATCAGGAGTTCAAACTCTTGTCCAAAAGTCCCTTTTTAACTGTTTCTTTTCTTTCCCGTTTAGTGGAAACCATTTTGGGTCTGACGGGAGCCACCATGGGCAGCCTGATCTGCTTCATCTGTCCCGCCCTCATCTACAGGAAGATCCAGAAGAGCGGCTTCCTCTCTCAGGTGACGGATCTGCCGAAACCGCGTCCGCTCGCGTTTATCCCCGGCTCACGCGTCTGCTCCGTCTCCAGCTGGTGCTCTTCGTCGGCCTGGGAATCCTGCTCATCAGCACCTTCACCACCCTGTCGATTTCCGCCGGCACTCCCGGATACAAGGTCCGCCCTCCTCCCCCTCCGGCTCGCGGCAAGAGCAGCACGCCCGTTCCAGACCTTCCCGAAGCGCATGGTAAAGATCATGACTTTCCCTAATGTCTAGCAGACACTTACCCACTTGATGGACTGTAAATGGAAGTGGTCCGCTAATGAGCCGTGGAAACATTTACGTACCGGAGCAGAGATTGGCTGCAGTGTGTTAGATCGGGACGCAATCATATCACACAACAAGAGACGTGTTTATTTTCAAAGTCATGGACTGCGGCCCGAACGATGGCAGTAAAGAGAATGTGAAGCAGAAGCCTAAAACAAAAGCACAAAGACGTCAGAAAGGCGTCTTTTTATCTCGCCGAGAAGAAAAGATGGAGACAGACAGGGTGACTGATAGACGGGCAGCCGGGGTGAGAAGATAACCTCCTGATAATATCTGAAAGCAGCGCTCGCTGCTTGACATTGATGAGGTGAGATTGATGCCCTTCAAACTCCAGCAGATCTTCTGCCTATGTTAATTTCTCCCATCAGCCCCCACTCCTCCTTAAAAGACGTTGTCTTCCCCTCTTTCTCCTCTGGATCTCCTGTAAAATATCTGCAGACTCTGTCAGCAACCCTTAACGGTAGAAGAGCCATTTGAACTTGTTTTCTACTGATCAAAACCTAGAAGGAGCCGCATTGACTTACTTTAGCCTTTAAGAAATTTGGATTTGCATTCATAACCTTCTCTTTGATTTTTTAAATAACTGTGATTAAATGTCTATTTTTTGCAAGAACAAAAGCAAAAAATACATAAAAAGAAACTAGCATGTCTCAAAATGGGATTTATTTTTTAAGTTTCTACCTTTAGTAGCAAAAAAGCTTGCTAGTAGCTTAATTACTAGCTCAACTTCAAATGACAACATTTCTCTGTAAATTAAATCTGCCAAAAATGTTAGCAAGTTGCTGAAATAAAAGCTA
>NC_050530.1:2883351-2890513 GCF_002922805.2 Oryzias melastigma
AGCAAAAAATATATAAAAAGAAACTAGCATCTCTCAAAATGGGATTTATTTTTTATGTTTTTACCTTTAGCAGCAAAAAAGCTAGCTAGTAGCTTAATTACTAGCTCAACTTCAAATTACAACATTTCTCTGTAAATTAAATCTGCTAAATTCTAAATTGTCTAAAAATATTTCAGTAGATAACAAATTAGCTGAAAACATCAGCATTTTACTAAAATACTAGCTAAACTCCAAATTAGCCTAAAATTCCTCAGTAAACTAAATTAGTCAAAAATGTTAGCATGTTGCTAAAATAGAAGCTAAAACTCAAAATTAGCCTAAAACCCCAAGTAGATAACAAATTAGCTAAAAATATTAGCATATTACTAAAATATTAGCTAAACTCCAAAATAGCATAAAAAACTACTTAGAGGCCAAATCTGCCAAAAAAGCTAGCTTGTTGCTAAATTACTAGCTGAACTCCATAATACCCTAAAGTCCCTCACTAAACTAAATTGGTCAAAAATGTTAGCATGTTGCTAAAATAGACGCTAAATTTTCCAAAAATATTTCAGTAGATAACAAATTAGCTGAAAATATCAGCATTTTACTAAAATATTAGCTAAACTCCAAATTAGCCTAAAATTCCTCAGTAAACTAAATTAGTCAAAAACGTTAGCTTGTTGCTAAAATAGAAGCTAAAACTCTAAAATATCCTAAAAACCCCACTAGATAACAAATTATCCAAAAACGTTAGTATATTGCTAAAATAACGGCTAATCACCAATTTTTTTTAAAATTATTATTTATTTTTCTTTAGTCAGAGAGCCATAAGAGCGATAGAGCCGCAGACTCCTGGTCTAGATAAAAGAAACCGACTTAAATGAGGCTTTAAAGTGAAGAATTTGGATTGTATTACATTTAAAAATTGAATAATTGATCCTTATCCTCACCTTTCATTCATTCTTATTTATTTATAGTGTGTTTTCTTGCTTAATTTTGTTTGTTTTCTATTTTCTCCCAATTAATTCATCACCTATTTGTTAGTTTCAACTCTAATTTATCATAAATTTATCTATTAGCCTTTCCTTTCAAATGTGGCGTTTGCTGCCACCTAGTGGAGGATTTAGTCTCAAACAGTCACAACAGTAAAACCTGAACCTTGGCACAAAAAATCTGTGGTTTCTCGACACTCTGATGCCAAAAAAGTAAACAATTTAGTCTAAAATCGACATTTAATTTTCTTAAACTTTACAATTGAAATCTCCAGGATAAAAGGAGGTAAAATCTGTACTTAAATCAGTGTTTCTTTATCTTTTATTTATGAATCGAACCCCGATTCTTACTTTTTAATATGTGTGTGTATGAAAACTTAAAATACATTCATTAAATCATCATTTATACCTTTATTTGGTACAGGCAATCAGAATCAACAAAAACTGAAAAAAATTAGGTAGAAAGAAAGAAATGTTTGTCAATTTAAACTTGTTTTTATCAACCTTCTGGTTAAGGTCAGCAGTAACATAAAATTCATTGTTGGCTTTGATTATATAATTACAAATCCTAAAAATGTTCTCCAGTGTTTAAAATGTAATTTAAACACTAAAGCCAAAGTTCTGGTGTTAAATTTGTTTTTTCAGAACAGAAATACGCTCTTGCTAGTTTTACTTTGAAAACAGGAAGCTTCACCGACACTTTATTTTGAAGATTTGTTTACTTCTGTTGACAGTGGAAAACTGCACATTTTGATTTATTTTAGTTTAATAAATGTACAATCCAACATTATAATACGTCATCCCCAGATAATATTTTACTACACTCTACTGTATTTATGAAGATTGAAAATCTGCGATCTTGGACGTTGCGAATACTTGTACTTGAATTTTCAGGATCAGATCACGAGAATCCGAGTACTCATTACAGCCGGCGTCTACACGATTGTACATGAGCTGGGGGAGCTCGTGAGGCTAGCTGATCACCGCTAGCTTTTTGGACTATTTTGGCATTTACTAAGATTTTTTTTAGGCCCTTTTGGAGTTTTGTTAATATTTCAGCAACATGCTAGCTGTTTTGGCTCATTTCTGCTTTTTTTAAGGATGTTTTGGAGTTAGGCTAATATATATTTTTAGGGTAATAACACACTAACTGTTTTGACTAATTTAAGCTTTTTTCAGTTTTTTAGGCTATTTTGAAATTTAGCTATTTTTTCAGCTGCATGCTAGCTGTTTTTGCTAGTTTAAGCTTTTTTTTAGTTTTTTTGGCTATTTTGACATTTAGCTATTTGCTCAGCTACATGCTAGCTGCTAATTTAAGCTTTGTTTTAGTTTTTTAGGCTATTTTGAAATTTAACTATTTTTTCAGTTTTATGCTAGCTGTTTTTGCTAATTTAAGCTTTTTTTAGTTTTTTAGGCTATTCTGACATTTAGCTATTTTTTCAGCTACATGCTAGCTGCTAATTTAAGCTTTTTTTTTAGTTTTTTAGGCTATTTTGACATTTAGCTATTTTTTCAGCTACATGCTAGCTGCTAATTTAAGCTTTTTTTTAGTTTTTTAGGCTATTTTGACATTTAGCTATTTTTTCAGCTACATGCTAGCTGCTAATTTAAGCCTTTTTTCAGTTTTTTAGGCTATTTTGACATTGAGCTATTTTTTCAGCTACATGCTAGCTGTTTTAGCTAACCTAAATTTTTTTTAGGCTAATTTGGAATTTAGCTAACATTTTAGCTGGCTATCAGCTTCAGTGTTTTTACCCATCAGTTTCAGCATTTTCAACTATCTGCACTAGCATCTACAGCAGCCAAATTCAGCTTATATATATTATAATAAATGTAGTTCATAATTATGTTAAAAGTTATGGTTTTAAAGTTTGAAAAGTTTTGTTTTGTAGTGTTCAATAAGTGTTTATTCTGTTCGGTCTGCAACCTAAGTTGTGTTTTGGATTTTGGCCCCTTGTGCGATTGAGTTTGACACCCCTGATTTAGATGAATCTCCGTCCGATAAATCTGTTTTGTTTTTTCTATAATTACTTTGTGTTAAAGTTGTGTTTGGAGCTCTGGGTTTTTACTCACACCTCGTTGTGTTCTTCCACACAGACAAGTCACCACTTAAGAAGCCCGTGGATATAAAAAAGCCTGAACTTGTACCTGCGGGGGGTGGAGAACCGGCAGAGAGGGGTCAAGCGGAGCCCCCACAGATCAAAGGACCTCTAGAATCATCTGAGAAGAAAAAAGAGGACACCTTGCAGCTGGACCGCCCGGATGCTGGTTAGAACCTGCTCCACACCTGGAACCATAGCTGCACTTTGAGCGACGCTGAATCCGTTTTTTGTCTTCATGCAGGCGTCGCCGTGCCGGAGGGAGACGCACACCGCCACGAGCCGCCCATCCCTCACGATAAGGTCCAGGTAGACTCCAGGAAGAATGACGAGGAGCTGGAGGAGGACAAGAAGCAGCCTCTCCCTCCTGGAGGAGCCGTCCAGGAAGTCGCCGGGATGAAAGAAAATGGAGGAAATCCTCCGAAGGTTCCGGACAAGGAGGTGAAGCAGGAGGTGAAGCAGGAGGTGAAGCAGGAGGTGAAGCAGGAGGTGAAGCAGGAGCAGGCTGCCGTGCAGAAAGACAAACTGGAACCAGACGGCCGGGTCAAGTCCAGTGAGGTGCTGGAGAAACCTGCTGAAAAGAAGCAGGACGAAGCTCCACGAAAAGAGGAGGAGCTTAAAGAGGCTGGAGCTGGGAATGGAGGGGAAGTGGCCAATCAGGCGGCGGCAGTAGTGGAAGAAGCGGGAAAACGTCCTGAAGAGGCTGGAAAAGGTTCATATTCTGGTTCTCCACAGCCAGAAAGGCCAGATGAGCCCATGTGGTTTACAAGTGGCAGAAAATGAGGGACTTGATCCAATTTGTCTGCAGTTTCTCTGGTGGCTCCACATGTGTTTGCCCACATGTCGGCCTAAATGGACACTCAGTGGGTTGGCTCGCTATGCTAACCAGCTGCCTGGTGAACACTGGTGAGCTCGCTAGATCACCAGAGCGGAGCCTACTAGCTCGATACACCAGAGCTCACCATCTTTCTACTACGGAGCTAGCTACAGTGGAGCTCGCTAGCTTGATACAGCGGAGCTCGCTAGCTTGTTACAGCGAAGCTCGCTAGCTCAATACAACGGAGCTTGCTAGCTTGTTACAGCGAAGCTCGCTAGCTCAATACAACGGAGCTTGCTAGCTTGATACAGTAAAGTTTGCTAGCTTGATACAGTAAAGTTTGCTAGCTTGATACAGCAGAGCTAGCTAGCTTGTTACAGTGGAGCTCGCTAGCTTGATACAGCAGAGCTAGCTAGCTTGATACAGCAGAGCTTGCTAGCTTGTTACTGCGGAGCTCGCTAGCTTGATACAGCAGAGCTAGCGAGCTTGTCACAGCGGAGCTCGCTAGCTTGATACAGCAGAGCTAGCTAGCTTGTTACAGTGGAGCTTGCTAGCTCGATACAGCGAAGCTCGCTAGCTTGTTAAAGTGGAGCTCGCTAGCTTGATACAGCAAAGTTGGCTAGCTCGATACAGCAGAGCTCGCTAGCTCGATACAGCGGAGCTCGCTAGCTTGTTACTGCGGAGCTCGCTAGCTTGATACAGCAAAGCTTGCTAGCTTGCTACAGCAGAGCTCGCTAGCTCGATACAGCGGAGCTTGCTAGCTTGTTACTGCGGAGCTCGCTAGCTCGATACAGCGGAGCTCGCTAGCTTGTTAAAGCGAAGCTCGCTAGCTTGATACAGCAAAGCTTGCTAGCTTGATACAGCAGATTTAGCTACAGTGGAGCTTGCTAGCTTGATACAACAGATTTAGCTACAGTGGAGCTTGCTAGCTTAATACAGCGGGGCTCACTAGTTCTCTACTACAGAGCTAGCTACAGTTAAGCTCACTAGCTTGATATAGCAAAGCTAGGAACAGTAGAGCTTGCTAGCTCAATACAGCGGAGCTTGCTAATTTTCTACAGTGGAGCTTGCTAGCTCGATGGCGTGCTATGCATCCACTGCGCAGTTGGCTAGCATAGCGAGCCATTCACTGATTGTCCACTTAGGTCAATGTAGGCAAACACAGGTGAGACTACCACAGAAACTGCAGACAAACCCGATCGGACCCACATTTTCTGCCCACTTTTACACCAAATGTGTCCGTTAGCTTTGCTGGCTGAGTCTTTACCTGTAGGAGGAACTTGAAATACATCGATGACCTTTGATGATCTGCATGTTTTCCAGCTCCGCCTCCTGAAGGAGAGCATCGCGGTGAGGAGAACAAAGACACGGCAGACGAGAAGATGGACGGTGAGTGGACTGAAAAACTCCTGATGAAATAATATTGCAGTTCCTCTCCGTTCTCCATCCGGGCATGTTTGACATTTGGCGGTCTCTTGGTGACGTACTTGGCTCTCCGACCCCCCCGGTGCTTTTATGGCTCTCTGTTGGCTGGTTGACTTCCACATTCCTACGTTTACTTTTGCCCTCTCTTCTCTATCCTCTTTTTATTTTCTTTTTCTCTGCCGGATTCGAACCGCAGTGATAAAAAAGCTGGTTGCAGGTAGGAGTTTTCTCTTGGCTTCTTCTTCTCTTTGTAAAAATGTTTGGCTTAAACCGCTTTTATTCATAATTCATGTTCCGGTGTAGAAACCTAAACTTAGTGAGTCTGTTTGAATAAAATAGTTAGTAACCACTCCATTCTTCTTAAGGCTACTTTTAACTTCTTTTTCTGTGTTTTTGTGTTCTGATCTTCACACAGAGGGCCAGATGGACCACGCCATGCTTCTGCAGGTCATCAAGGAGCAACAGGAGCAACAGAAGAGACTCCTGGACCAGCAGGAGAAGCTGCTGGCCGTCATAGAGGAGCAGCACAAAGAGATCCACCAGAAGCAGCCTGCTGGTGTGTACATGCATCATCAGGTTCCTGGAGATGTTCATGAATCATACATATTCTCCTGAACTTCTCTTGCGCATGTTCCACAGATGAAAACTTATGTGGAAAAAGTCAGAAAAGTTGGGATCTTTGAGGTGAAATGTTTTACAGATGTTTAATGAATGGACTCATTCGTCATTGAATTTCTTCACTTTGACATTCAGACCACTGGGTAGAAATCTCATCACGTCACTGTGGACGGCTCCCAGCGCGGTGATGCTTTGTTAAACTGTTAGATTCCTCTGGTCCGCACAAGTTCTAAGACGAAGCCGGGCCACACAGTCACTACGTCACATGTGACGAAGTCAAGGCCCGAGGGCCGGATCCGGCCCTCCAGATCATTTTATTTTATTGTTATTAATAGTCTGGTGTTATCTTGCACTTATTTCTTACTTGTATAATTTTGACAAAATTATTTTATGGAGAGTAAATTATTAAAAGTTATTTAAGGGTTAAATTGATTTATTCTGGAATAATATTCCTGCCTTTTTTTATTCATAATTATTTTAAAATTTCACAGTTTTAAAGTTTCTAAAATTGGCATTCTGTTAGCTTTTTGGTCTATTTTGGCTAATATTTCAACCACATGCTAGCTAGCTGTTTTGGCTAACCTATTTTTTTTTAGATTTTTTGGCTAATTTGGCATTTAGCTAGTATTTTGGTGGCTATTGGCTTTTCAGCTCTAGCATCCTTAGCGGCCAAATTCAGTTTACAGCATTCACACTAGCATTAGCACAGGTAATGCTATATATCTAGTTCATGATTATGTTAAAAAGTTACAGTTTTAAAGTTTTAAAAATGGGCAATTTGCTAACTTTTTGGCCTATTTTGGCATAAACTAAGATTTTGTAGGCTATTTTGGAGTTTAGCTATTTTTGAGCTACGTGTTAGCTAGCTGTTTTGGCTTTTTTTCAATTTTTGAAGTTTCATTATTTTTTCAGCCACATGCTAGCTGTTTTGGCTAGCCTATGGTTTTTTTCTCTAATTTTTGGGCTAATTTGGAATTTAGCTTATATTTTAGTGGCTATCAGCTTCAGCATTTTTAGCCATCAATTTCAGCATTTTCAGTTATCAGCTTCAGTATTTTTAGACATCAATTTCAGCATTTTCAGTTATCAGCTTCAGTATTTTTAGACATCAATTTCAGCATTTTCAGCTATCAGCTTCAGCATTTTTAGCCATCAATTTCAGCATTTTCAGCTATCAGCTTCAGTATTTTTAGCCATCAATTTCAGCATTTTCAGCTATCAGCTTCAGT
>NC_050530.1:2890556-2907097 GCF_002922805.2 Oryzias melastigma
TGGTTTGGCTAGCCAATGTTTTTTTCTCTAATTTTTGGGCTGATTTGGAGTTTAGCTTATATTTTAGTGGCTATCAGCTTCAGCATTTTTAAGTATCAGCTTCAGTATTTTTAGCCATCAATTTCAGCATTTTTAACTATCAGCTTCAGTATTTTTAGCTATCAATTTCAGCATTTTTAGTGGCCAAATTCAGCTTACATCATTCACACTAGTATTATCAGGTAATGCTATATATCTAGTTCATAATTATGTTTAAAAGTTAAGGTTTCAAAGTTTTAAAACTGTAGTTTTAGAGTGTTCAATTAATGTTCATCCTGTTCGTCTCGCGACTTTAGGTGTGTTTAGGATTTTGTCCCCTTGAGCGACTGAGTTTGACACTCCTGCTCTAAAGCATATCTGTTCTTTTTAAATTGACCTTTATGACGTAAAATCTGGAAATGTCCTTTTTACTTTAGTCAGTACTAAATGAAAAATGAAAATAATTAGAAGTTTGTGTTCTGTTTGATCACCACTTGTGGCTCGACTGTTGTTGGAGTTTGAACACCTGAAACCTCAGATCTGAACATTGTGAGGATGTGGAATGCTGATAGTTCATTTCAGATTTAATTTGAATTTCGATTTCCTCCATTTAAGGCGGTGCTGCTGATGGTGAAGCGGAGAAGGCTTTGGAAGGAGGAGCAGCCAAAGTTAAGGAGCCTGGAGATCCAAAAGAGCCTGGAGCTCCTCAGCCTGAAGGAGACGGCGCTCACGGCGTGGAAACGGGAGTTAAAGTCCGGGATGTAGAGGAAGCCGCTCATAAAGAAGATGCAGGTCTGGGACCTGGAGGAGATTCTCACAAGCAGAGTGAGGTGGGAGCGAGGGGAGTGCCACTAGGAAAACTCAAACCTTCCAGTCCGCCAAAAAATGAGGAGGTGAAAGAAGGAGAAAGAAGCATCGATGCAGAGAAAGAGGGAATTGAGAAACGCAAACGAGAGAGTTTGGAGAACGAAATGAAAGCCAGACTGGAGAAGGAGCAGCGGGAGAAGGAAAAACTGGAACGGGAGAAGGAGATGGAGAGAGTCCGAAAAGAGAAGGAGGCGCTAGAACGGGAGAAGGAGCTGGAGAGAGTCCGGAAAGAAAAGGAGGCGCTAGAGCGGGAAAAGGAGCTGGAAAGAGTTCGGAAAGAAAAGGAGGCGCTGGAGAGAGAAAGACTTGAAAAAGAGAGGCGGGAAAAGGAAAAATCAGAGAATGAAATCAAGGAAAGGGAAGTTCGGGAACAGCTGGAAAAGGAGAAAAGAGAGAAGCTCCTCCGAGAGCAGGAGCTGGAGAAAGCCAAGCAGGAGAAAAAGCCAGAAGAGAAGGAGGCGATGAGAGGAAAGGAGGAACCGCCGGGAAAAGATGGTCAGGAACGGCAAGCCATAGACGCCAAAAACGGCAAAGAATCCGAAGCAGAAAACGGTCAAGCTTTAAAGAAAAACGGTCGAGACCTGAAGGAGCAGCCGGTCCCGGAAGGAGGTGAAGGGTCACGCAAACTTGACGCCGAAAAGGGGAGGGAGCAGGGAGCGGTGGACCTGAGGCGGCGCCGCAGAGCGCTGCAACCAAAAGACGACTCTGCCGCCGCCATGGGAGTCCGTGGGCTGGAGCCTCTGCTGGAGCTGGGGGGCGCCGACCTGCACGCCGCCCTGGAGGATCAGCTGGTGGGCGGGGCCATGGTGCACTCGCGGCAAATCAAACAAGCCCCAGAGGATGATGGGACCAAATGAGACTCCAGAACCGCCAAACGTCGACCTGGAGACCGAGAACGCTTTGATACTGTGTATTCTGAAGACAATCCAAAGACAAATGATGTAAATATTAACTTATTTTGAGTTACAGCGGAGAAGGGGTCAACTGTAAATACATCTATGCAAATCCAATTAAAGGCGTATTTTTATTGAGCAAATGTTATATTTAACGCGGAGGTTTTTGTGTTGTACATTTTTAATACTGGAGCTTAAACCGTCATGTTGTAGCCTTAATGTTTCATTTGAACTGAATCTGTCAATCATTTGATTCCAGTATTTATTCCTTGTTGATGTTTTAGTGCCTTCTTGGACCAAATGCTGCAGGAAAATCTGAAATATTTTTGATGTTCCCAAAAAAAAAAAAAAACTTTATGTGTCAGAAGTTCATTCCAGATCTTGACTTTGTACAAAGTATTTTTCTATGTGAAATGTATTTCTGTACATAAGACCTAATAAACTCTCCATCACATCAACCGTTGGTAAAAGAACAAAAACATGATTCCATCTGAGGGTTTCCTTGTCCTTTAATTCATCTGCCGTGACGTTTAGCCTGAAAAACACAACCGATTCAATGATTATCCATCACGATGATCCATCCAAACCAGCTGGGAGGTTTTTAACGCTTACAGCTTTTACGAAGCAGTTCTTCAGAGCCTCAAACTCTTTGGCACACAGGTCCTTCTGCAGCTCCTGTCTGCCTGCTGTTGTAGCTGCGACACACTTTCCATACGCTGCAGCCTGAAACACAACAGTTTATAAACCAAATTTAACCCATTTTTCAACACTAGAAATAAAATTCGACAAGTTTTATAGTTTTTCTTTAATTATTTTCAATACATTGATTATTATTCTTTTTTGTCCATTTAAAAATGTGAAATTTACACTTCTAGAGAATTTTTATGTTAAACTCTAATTTTAAAAAGAGACTAATATGTTTTGACATCGATTTTATATTAAAAAATACCCCCCAAAAAAGTTATTAATTTGCCATAAGATGAACTACTTTCTTTCAGTGAAACATGGTGGTGGTTGTGTCATGGTTTGGGCTTTTATTTATATATTTGGAACTACCAAAGCTAAAAGACATTGTTTTTGTTGCACCAGATAAATACTTCCCACTGAATTATTACTAATTTCTTCTAAAATAAGAGTATAAATCTAGAAACAATTTACCAAAATAATGTAAATAATACATTATTGGAATCCAAACTTAGGTAATAAATGGAAATTAAAGTTTTTATAGTCAATTGGGCAGCCTGATCAGCAGTTATCTTGGAAATATATGGTCACAACTTGTGCAAAACAAAACAGACCTAAAAAAACAAGCAAAATAATGTTATTCTTCCTGCTAATACGATATTTAATCATCTAAAACAATTCATTCCACATATATGTATTAAATGTTTAAAACATTAACGTCAAATAAGCTAATTAGTGGTCTAATAATTTTCTGTCTCACCTCGTCGGCACACTTTGAAAAGATTTCGGTGAAATTTCTCATTTTCTCCCGGTTTCTGGTCCAAACATTTGATCCCGACATGCTGCTGCATCCGTAAATGTCTTTAAATCTTAAAAACGACAAATCTTGAACTTTTATCTAAAAGTTTTACTGGTTTGATAAATAGATTATCAATTTTAGAGCATGTTTTTAAGGAAAAATGTCATAAAATAGGCTGAACATTCGTGTGAACTATGGATAGCGCCATTTTGGTGACCCTGTCACTAAACCCCTCCCCTTTTGTTCTGATTGGCTAATATTGCCGTCAATCTAAATTTGTAACCTCCCCATATAGCATCTGATTCGCTATAATCTGAATGAGGGCGTGGTGATATCCGCCAATGGACGTAGGAGGGGAAACGCCAAGCGTTAATGATGATTGGCTGCCTGTCAACCTTAACCACGCCCTCCTTTAGTAGCTTCAGAAAGATGAGGAACCCGCAGTTAGACCTGCTAAATCATGGCTACATTTTTGGAGCGACTGGCTTTTCTTCAAAAAGTGAGTCAAGTTTGGGGAAAATTAGCTTCTAGAAAAAACGGTTGACTACTTGGGAGCGCGTGGCGGACTCAACGTAGCTTGACGTGACTGTTTGTATATGTTAACTAGCTAGCTAACTAGCTTGCTAGTCTTTAGCATAGTGTTTATTTTAGGCTAGGAGCTCTATTACCGATGAAAGTAGTAAATAGTATTGCTCGTTTAGATTTAGATTTAATTCTTTATGGGTTTTAAAACTTAAAAATATATTTTATTAAATAAAAAGTGGATAATTTGTCACGTTTATTGAAGGTACCCACCTTGATGAAGGCAACAGCAGATGATGAAAACCCCTGTCCTGGTTACCTTTTTCAGGAGATTGGAAGTATCCTTTACGAAGAAAATAAGTTGTTATTCATTGATTGTCATAAATGTAAATTTTACATCCACATTTAACACTGAAGAACACCTTTGACTGCCATAACACTTCAGAAATCTCCCATGAGTCCTTGGGTTGTGGTCAGTGTTTGCTCGAATACCTCCTGGAGAGACTCCAAGTCGAGTCGTGTCATGTCAAACTTAAGGTGAGAACATAGACTGTATATAAGAGTTACAGAATTTTTACAGTCAATGGGTGAGAACGTCATGTGGGCTTAGAGGGGTGTCAGAATCCAAAACACATCTTAGGTCACCGGCTGAACAGGATAAACATTTTTTGAACACTAGATTACAATGTTAAAACTTTAAAACCGTAACTTTTTAACATAATCATGACCTAAATATATAGCATTACCTGTGAATGCTGTAAGCTGCATTTGGCCGCTGAAAATGGTCGTGAGGAAAGCTGAAGATGCTGAAATTGATATCTAAAAATGCTGAAACTGATAGCTAAAATCACTGAAGCTAAATGCTGAAATCACTGAACCTGATAGCTGAAAATGATCATGATTGCTTAAAAACACTGAAGCTGATGGCTGAAATGCTTAAATTGATAGCTGAAAACGTTGAAGCGGATAGCTGAAAATGTTGAAGCTGATAGCTGAAAATGTTGAAGCTGATAGCTGAAAATGATCATGATTGCTTAAAAACACTGAAGCTGATAGCTGAAAATGATCATGATTGCTTAAAAACACTGAAGCTGATAGCTGAAATGCTTAAATTGATAGCTGAAAACGTTGAAGCGGATAGCTGAAAATGTTGAAGCTGATAGCTGAAAATGTTGAAGCTGATAGCTGAAAACGATAAAGCTGATAACTGAAAATACTGAAGCTGATAGGTGAAAATGCTGATAGCTGAAATAGCTGAAAATGTTGAAGCATATAGCTAAAAAAGATTAAGATGATGGCTGAAAATACTGAAGCTGATATCTGAAAATACTGAAGCTGATAGCTGAAATAGCTGAAAATGTTGAAGCATATAGCTAAAAAAGATTAAGATGATAGCTGAAAATACTGAAGCTGATAGCTAAAATAGCTGAAAATGCTGAAGCTGATAGCTTAGAACACTGCAGCTGACAGCCAGCTAAAATATTTGCTAAATGCCAAATTACCCTAAAAAAGTCTTAGATTAGCCAAAACAGCTAACATGTACCTGAAAAAATATCTAAACTTCAAAACCGCCTGAAAAACGTCAAAAAAGCCTAAATTAGCCAAAACAGCTAGCATTTAGCTAAAATATCAGCTAAACTCCAAAATAGCCTAAAAATCCTAGTAAATGCCAAAGTAGTCAAAAAAGCTATAAGATTTCACATTTTTAAAACTTGAAAACCTTAAATTTCTGAAATAATTATGAATAATAAAAAGGCAGGAATATTATTCTAGAATAAGACTTGAACCTTAAAGAAGTTTCAATATTTTACTTTCAATAAACAAATATTTTGTCCTCTGCTCTCCTCTCGGTTTTTCAAGGTGCTAAAGATCTTTGTCCACCTGTGCGGTCATGGTTCAGATCATTTCCTCACAGAACTCAGAAGGAACTCCACCTTCATCCAGCAAGCTTCAGGTAAGAGATGCTGGGAAATATCACCTTAACGGAGCTTAAAGTTGAACCAAATGTCCTTTATAAGTCTACAGCGGCCCTCCTGATCCCGTTCACGGCACAGCACTTTATCAGAAAGTAAGGAGCACAGCACAGGTACGAAACTGGATCTGCTCCTTTTACCGTCGTAAACGGAAGTGGAATTGACTTACTAGTTGTTTACCTGTACAGGAAGTGGCTCGGCTACTTTTTACAGATTCGATTGTTACCAAAAGCAGCATGTCGTCACACGCTGTTGCCCCTCCGAGAACAGGTGAGAAAATTCAGTTTTTCTTGTGTTTTGACTTTTTATTTTAAACCAGAATCAGTCACTGACTCTGACCGCTTGATATTGAAGATTTGTCCATATGTGGCTCTCCAGGTATGGGACCCGCTCTGTCCCACCGGTCGGCTCTGCAGGGTTTTGGATATAGTCCAGGGAAACAAACGGGTCAGACTCGGATCAAAGCTGTTTTTGTCTCTAGAATGAGAGTTTTTGGAGGGTTTTTGTCTGATCGCCGTTCCGTCATCCGTCTGCGCAGCTGTCAGTGAATCCCTCCTGGATAAGATCCAAAAAGCCGCGGAGGTGGTGGCCAGCGCCGTCCTCCCCCCCACGGAGCAACAGGGCATCCGGCTCCACGACAACCACTACTGCGCCGTCTTTGCTCCATCGGCGCCCATAGAGGTGGCCGTTCCCGCGTGTGCGTACAACCACCCCGACAGGAAACCTAAAGGTCGAACATTTAAACATTTCACTAATGATTCCCAGTTTTTAAATTAAACTTAATGACTTGTTTTCCACAACGACAGTGACCCAGTGGTGCCCGGGGCAGGTCGGCGGCGGCTGGGAGGAGACTGACAGCAGCAATGGCTCCTCCCACAACTCCTCTCAGGACATCAGTGCGAACAGCAGAGCGTCTGTGGGCAGCAAGTCGGCTGGAACAAGGAGCCAATCAGGAGCCAGCAGAGGGAGTAATGGAGACCTGTCAGAACGGTAAATGTTAAGATTTATAAAGAAAACAATCCTGTGATTTTATGAGGAAAAAGCTGTAATTTTACGAGAACAAACACATACAATTCTGAGAAACTGTGTTAAGTTTACATACTTTTTTGAAAATATTGACTAGTTGGTTGTGGATGGTGATGCCTTAAGGGTTTCTAATAAGAATACATGTCCCATAATGCACTTGGACAGCTGCAACTAGACTGACAACCAAGAATTTCCTTATATTAAAGCTGAAATAACGACTTATATTGCTCTCTATGTAATGAAACAATATTTTAGTTATTTTTTTGTTTTATATTTTTCTTAATAAACAGACTTTTGCCTCATAAATGTAAAACTTTAATCTAGTAAATTCTCACCTTTGAATATATAAGTTTAGAACTTTATACTTGTTAAAATGTTATTTTTTTGTTAATATTTCTGAGTTTATTTTCATAAAATGTTTGTCATAATTTTATGACTTTATTTTAGTAAAAATATTACTTTAAAAAAAATATTATGACTTTATTGACATAGTATTACAGCTTTTTTTCCTTATTATCTTACAATTTTTTTCTCAAAAATAATACTAAAAATTATCAATTTTGCTCCTTTATTTTCATAAAATTATTATTTTTCCTTATAATTTTAGAACTTTACTCTTATAAAGTTACAACTTTTTTCCTAATAATTGTACGACTTTATTCTTGTAAAATATGAGTTTTTGTCATACTTTTACAACTTTATTCTCGTACATTTTCTCACAGTATTATAACTACATTCTTTCAAAATTACAACTTTATTCCATATAAATGTTCAACTTTTTTTGTTAAATTATAACTTTATTTTTGTAAAATTCTTGTAATCTTGTAATTTATTCTTGTAAAATTATTTTTTTTCTCACAATTTTACACATTTTTAGCAGTTTTTTTCTCATTTCATTATGACTATATTCTCAGAATTTTGCGACTTTATTTTTGTAAAAGTAAAACTTTTTTTCTCGTAATTTTATTTTTGTACATTCTTGACAGTTTTTTCTCATAAAATTATGACTTTATTCTCCTAAAATTGTGCACTTTTTCCCATGAAAAACAACTTTTTCTCTTATAATTTACTAACTTAATTCACTTATACTTCATTTTTGATTTTTTTTCTCAGAATATTATGACTTCTTGAAAAATTACACCTTACTATTCTATTAAATTCTTTATAGTGACTCTAATACTCCGTCGTATCAGATATTTTGTCATCATTGATAATAAAGTTAAATGTCTAAATAACCACAAAATGAAATGTTTTGTCTGTTTTATAAGTTCTGTTTGAAGGACTGAAAAACACGTACTAAATGTTTTTACAATTTTAAAAACTTCACTTAAAATGATAAAATGATGGGACAAAATTAATGTTTTTTTGTCCTAAAGTTAACCTAAAAATATTAATGTTATTGTGAAATTTATAAAAAAAAAGGTTTAAAATTACATGTTGATGCTTCACGTCTGTGTGCTTCCAGGGTGGAGGCCCTGCAGTTGGGCGACTGTGGCCAGGAGATGGCGCTCATCAACCGACTGACGGAAGGCTCCAGAGTTTTCCTGACCAGAGAGGAGTGTCAGCACTTCATCAAAGAGTCGGTGCATTTTCCTTCTGAAAACCACGTTTATTTCTTCAGCGTTTTCTTCACGTTTGCTCTCTAACCTCCCAGATGTTCCACTCTCAACTGCGACGTGGTCGTGGAGTTGCTGTCCAGCAAACTCCAGAACCCTTCAAGCGTTCTTCAGATGGTAATGTGGAACTCTGAGGAGTTTCCTGTGTTTTATTTGAATCTTTCTACAGTTTTGTGTTTCTTGACTCCCACAGCGGGCTCTGTGTGCCATCTCGTGCCTTATGACCTCTGACCTTCTCTCCTTGGAGCAAATGTTCGGAGCGACCCGACGGAGGCTCCATCAGCTGAGCGACGGCTCTCGAGGACCTGTGGCAAACAAAGCGACCAAGGTAGAGGAGAAGAAAGACGACCTGAAGGCAAACCTATGGAGCTAAATTGGGGTCAAATTATTTAAAACTCAAATCGAAAAAAATATTGGTGTTTGGCCAAAAAAAAGGTAAAATGTCCAAAACTTTTTGATATTCTAAAATAAACTTAATTGTTTTCAGCTTTAAATGTTCCAGGTTTTAGGTTTCAAAACTCAAATTTTATTTATTTATTTATTTATTTTTTTAACTTGTCTTGTCCAACAGCTGAACAAACAGAAATGGGCTGAGAGCCTCTAGTTTTAAAACCTTTGGCCTCGTTGTATGGAGCTAAATTGGGGCCAATATTGTTTGAAACCCAAATAAAACAAACTGAAAAAAATATTGGTGTTTGGCCAAAAAAAAGTAAAATATCCAATATTTTTTGATATTTCAAAATAAACTTACTTATTTTCAGCTACAAATGTTCACATTTTTAGGTTTCAAAACTCAAATTTTCAATTTCAAAACTTTTTTTCAGTTTCAAGTTTTTTTTGTTTTTTGTTTTTTCGAATGTGAAAATTTCAGTTTCAAAACGTTTGGCCCTCATTGATTTTGATTCGTGTTAGCCCCGCCCGAGCACGCCACAACCGTATGGAGATAAATTTGAATTTTCCAAAACTCAAATTTTCATTTTCAAAACTTTTTTCCACTTTCAACTCTATTTCCGCCTTTGAAAATGAAAATTTCAGTCTCAAAACTTTTGGCCCTTATCGATTTTGATTGGTCCTTCGTGTTAGCCCCGCCCCAATGCGACACAACGGGGCAAAAAGTTTTGAAACTGAAATTTTGAGTTTTTAAACCTAAAAACTTGAACATTTGAAGCTGAAAATAATTAAGTTTATGTTAGAATTGCAAAACATTTTGGACAATATACTTTTATTTTAGCCAAACACCAATATTTTTTTTCAGTTTGTTTTATTTGGGTTTCAAATAATATTGACCCCAATTTAGCTCCATACAATGAGGCTAAATTGTTTTAAAATAAACTTTTCAGATTCGAAAACTAAAAAAAAGAGTTGAAGCTAAAAAAAAGTTTTGATATTGGAATTTTGAGTTTTGAAACCTAAAAAAATATTTTAGAGTAATAAAAAAATTTGGGCATTTTACATTTTTTTGACCAAACACCAACATTTTTTTAATTTGTTTTTTTGGGGTTTCAAATAATATTGGCCCTAATTTAGCTCCATACAAAGCTGCTTTAAAAAGTTGGTTTTCGTTCCAGATTCTTCGACAGTTTGAAGCTCTCCTCGGTGGATCTCTGCACGCCGCCAAGCTCGACGCAGCGACCAGCAGGAATCCGTCCTCTTTCTCTGAAGACTCGGATCAGAACACAAACCTGAAACCTCGTCAATCTGCTCCAGATGAGCTGATGAAGGACGAGGAGGAGGAGCTTCACCGTGTCTCTGACAGAGCGGGACATCCGAACCTCGACTGCGATAAAGAACCCTCGCCGCCCCAGAAGAGCGCCCTGTCTCTTTTCAGCGGCATGGAGATGGTGACCAAAGTCACGCTGTGCGGAAAGGACACGAACACTGAAGACAGTTTAAGGTCGAATTACGTTTCACCCGATAGAGATGAGTCAGTTTCAGCGTTCTCTTTTCTAAACTCTTGACCCTATAGGCAGCTTCCTGAAGCTAAAACTGTCCTCCTGGTTCTGTCCTCCTCCTGTGACGGTCCAGTCTGTCAACGGCATCAACAGAACCGGGTCGTCGGGCTTTCTGATGGCTTCATTTCTAAACTAAACGAGAGTATTCGTCTGGATAGAAGGTAGGAGAGAAACGAGTGTTCAGGTTCGAAGAAGCAGGAAGAGTCGTGGTTTAACGTCGTCATGGTAACGGGCATCTAGAGGAACCTTCTCCACTAAAGAAACTGGGAGGACACTCAGCTTTCATGGAGATTTGCTAAATTAAAGGGACTCCCAGTATTTTTTTTCTGGTGTTTAACTGTTTAACTACCTGAAAAAGAAAAAAACAAAAAAAAAAGTTTTTTTTTTTGCTATTTATTTTCTTGGTATGGAACCCCTAAAAGGACATCAAAGTTAAAAAAAAAAATTAAGTAAAAACATTTTTTTTTAAATACTTAGGCGCTCCGTAAAAAAATTGAAGTTACAAAAAACAAGTTTTAGTTAATAACCAAAACTTGTTTTTCTAAAAATTAAAGTGGTAAAAAAAATTTGGTTAGTAACTGATGCACACCAGATAGTAACTATTTTCTTTTTTTCATTTTTTTTTTTATTGAATTTTAAAAAAAATGTTCTGGTTACTAATTGATGCACATCCGTTACTAACCAGAATTTTATTATTATTATTATTATTATTATTTCAAATTTTGAAAAAAAAAAAAATCAGTTTTTCCCTTTAGGGGCTCCATACCTTAGGGAGTAATACACACAATTAGTATTTTTAAAGACATGTTTTCTAAATGTTTCCCACCGTTATTCCATATAAATTTTCAACTTTATTTTTGCAAATTTATAACTTTATTTCTCCTATAATTTTACGACTTTATTCTTCTAAAATTACAATTTTTTTCTCACAATTTTGAGCGGGCAGTTAAAGGATTAATTCTGCTGCTTTGACACATTAAAGTGTCGTCATGTGGCGGCTGCACGTTCTAATTATTTAGCAAAAACAAAAATCCAAACAGAAAAGAGGAAATCAGTTGATAAACGGGTTTAAATAATGATTATTTTCCTTTTTGGTTTAGATCAGAAGTGTCCAAATCCAGGCCTCGAGGGCCGGCCTCCTGCTGGTTTTCCTGCCTCGTCTGCTGCTGCTTACCTGCGTCAGGTGCGTTTAGCCAATAAGGAGTCGGTAACCGGGCCTTCACCCCTGATACTATGTCTTGCTAAAAAAAATCTGCGGTGAGTTTGACGTGTTCGTGCCTTCAAAGAGAGGAATTTAGTTTTGATCGATGCTGATTATTTATTAAAATATCTACGTAGATTACAGTTTGCATCCTCAAAATAACAAATTTAAATCTCTAAAATGGGATTTTAGTGAATTTACTGATATCAGATTAAAAAAAAATCAATCTGATCCTTTTTGTGGAGCTGAAATAAACTTCAGAAAAAAAAATCTAATCTGTTTTGGCCAAATGTACGGAGCCCCTTAAGGGACATCGAAGCAAAAACAATTTTTATTTATTTATTTTTCTATTTTATTTTATTTTTTTACTTTCTCACCAGATAGTAAATCTTAGTAAAAAATTATTTAGAAAAACATTTTTTTTTTTCTTCGATGTCCCTCTCGGGGCTTCGTACAAACTACTAAATTCACTGTTTTTGTACCTTGTTGGGACACTATGGCTGCTTCAGGCTCATCCACCTCAGCTGCAGTTTGAACTATCAAAGAAAGTCTTCCATGTTGTTGAGGTTTCCTCATCACTGAGGGAATCTGGAAACTGTATTTTCACCAGAACAGACACATTTAGGAGTCGAGAGGCTGTGTGGGTAAAAGCAACTTTCATTTAAAGATGAGCTTTATGGAACACTAAACCTTGTGGTGCAGAGAAGGTGACGCTACAATGACTCCCATGATTCATTTGGTTAAAGACTCCCAATAAAAAATGTTTTGGTGTTGTGGCATTCTTCTGATGGACACATATAAAGAAAATTAAGCTTAAAATTGCATTTCTGAGTATTCCTTTATTCAAATCACTGTGAATCAGGAGCAGATGAAAACGGTTTGAAAAAAGTCAGATTTGTGAATTGAGGACGGAAACTGGATCTAAATGTCTTTGTGGTTCTTGTCTTCGCTTTTGCTCAGCAGTAACGTTGGGTTGTACTGTAGTGAGGGGCTGTAAGTAAGCTTGTGGGGGAGTGTGTAAACAGATGGATGATGGGAAAGGGGGATGGGGTTGCTATCTGAAAGCAATCGGAGTGTGTATCCTCCTAGACAAAAGCACCTATCAAGAAAGGTATTTTGTAAAGCTCCCCTGTCAGGAGTGTGCTATAACGTTTGTTTAATATTTTTCTGGGGAAAAAATCCCATAGGAAATGAATGAGATCAAGCAATTACCCATGATTCCTCAAAACCTTGAGTTAAGCACTTGTTTGATCTAAAGCAAACCTACTAGGTGAGGCTTTTTAAGTTTGTCAAAGCTATTAGAATCTAAAAAAATAGTCATCATACAATTATAAATTCTATTTAAAAACCTACAAATTGCTTATACACCTTTAAAATCCCCTAAAATGGTTTGTAAACGCTATAAAAATGGATCTAAGAACTATTAAAAAATACCTTTCAGAAGCTCTTTTGATAACTTTTAGAAACTAATTCGTTTTTGACACATTTACCCATATTTGAATGCAGAAAAATTTAGCTGCTAAAGATGCTAGTGCTAATAGCTGAAAACACTGAAGCTGATTGCCAGCTAAAATAAATAAATAAAAGACAAATTAGCCTAAAGAAACTTCGGTTAGCCAAAACAGCTAGCATGTAGCTGAAACCCCCCCGACTAAATTTCAAAATATCCTAAAAACCTGAAAAACCCTAAATTAGCCAAATTAGCTAGCTTTTTTATTAGCCTAAGTCCAAAAAAGCCTAAACAATAAAAAAAATAACCCTAAATTACCCATAAAAGCTAGCAAGAAATTTGTCACTGCTGTTATATTAAGTTTGAACATGTTTGGCGCCACCTAGTGAGTATTTAAAAGCATTTGAAGAGCTATTTCACTAGATTCATGAAAAAGGTTCATCTATGATCAAATTAGGAACTTTTGATTTTAAACAGCAACAAAATATTGATTGCTTTTAGCAATTATTCAAAGGAATTAAAAATCTAGTTTTCAATGAACTCCTGCTGCACATGTGCTGTAATTTTGGCTAAAAACGGCTGAATTATAATAAAACGACTTAAAATCAACGAGAAGCCGATCGGAGTGAGTCAGTCACCACCAGAACAGTCTGTATTTCAGCTTCGACAGTTTTGGCATCACTTTATTTTAATGTCCAACAGTTTGGAAGATTACAGAGCATATTCATCACTTTCACATTTGTTATGTGCAACACAGTGTACTGGTCATATTACACCATCCATACACAAATATGGCTGAGAGACTCATGACACACTGATCAACAATGTGTAAAGTGAAATGTAAACACGCAGTTTGACTTTTTGCTCCCGTCGTTCTCGTCGTCTTCTATGGAGCTAAATCGGGGTCAAATTATTTGGAACCCGAATAATACAAAGTAAAATTTCGAAAATGTTTTTGCTCTTCTAACATAAACATAATTATTTTTCAGCTTCAAATGTTCAATTTTTTTAGGTTTCAAAGCTCAAAATTTCTATTTCAAAACTTTTTGTGTTGCTTTCAATTCTTTTTTTTCCATTTTCGAATCTGAAAATCTCAGTTTCGAAACTTTTAGCCCTCATCGATTTTTATTGGTCCTTTGAGTTAGCCCCGCCCAAATGCACCACAATGGGGCCAAAGGTTTTGAACCTGAAATTTTTAGTTTTTAAACCTAAAAAATAGAAAATTTTAAGATGAAAATAATTTATTCTAGAATAGTAAAAAGTTTTGGACATTTAACATTTTTTTTGGCCAAACATAATTTTTTTTTCAATTTGTGTAATTTATGTTTCAAATAATATTAGCACCAATTTAGCTCCATACAACCGGGTCAAAAGTTTTTAAAAGTTAGATTTTCAGATTCCAAAACAAAAAAAAAAGTTGAAAGTGGAAAAAAAAGTTTTAGAAAGGTTTGAAACCTAAAAATCGTAACATTTGAAGCTGAAAATATTTAAGTTTGCTTTAGAAGAGCAAACTGTTTTTTGACATTTCTTTTGGCCAAACACAACATTTTTTTTCAATTTGTTTTATTTGGGTTTCACATAATATTGGCCCCAATTTAGCTCCATACAATTGGGCCAAAAGTTTTGAAACTGAAATTTTCAGGTTCAAAAAGAAAAAAAAAAGTTGAAACAGAAAAAAATTGAAACTGAAATTTAAAATTTTGAAACCTAAACATTTGAACATTTGAAGCTGAAAATAATTAAGTTGGGTTTAGAATAGCAAAAAGTTTTGGACATTTCTTTTGGCCAAACACATTGTTTTATTTGGGTTTCAAATGATATTGGCCCAAATTAAGCTCCATATTCTTCCAGCTCTATAAATAACCAGTCGTGTCTAAATTTAGATTCTTGCAGTTTACAAGCTGTGCTCTGTTAATAACATTTCTGTGTCAGAAATGATCTAACTTTGGTTAAAGTGAAGGTTTCCGGCTGATTTTTTTTGGGGCGGGGGGCAGATCCTGACACAAACATGCATCGGACTTCTCCGGCGGAGAAGGAATTATTAGTCAAAGTGCTTTTCTTGTTCGCAAGCACTTGTCGATAGCACCCGTGAACGCGTCCATGTAAAGAGAACGATTCCTCTTGGTAAAGTGCACAGAGCGTTTACACATTAATACTGCACAGAAAAACCACAGTGGTCGGGCCATGAAAAGGCGGATGTGCTTAACGAATGGGATACGGTGAAGCGGCGCTCCCTGGACGTGACGGCGGCGGTCATGTCGAGCCGGGGCGCCCTCTGGTCTGTAGACTGCTGAAGTGCGCCTCCCTCAGGACTCTGTTGATGTAGTAGTAAGGGACACTTCTCCCGTCGCCATGGAGACCGTGGTGTAAGGAGCTGGCACAGTCCTCGGGCTTCGGGCTGGTGCAGTTGCTGTGGATGCTGTCGCTGCTGGAGGACTGCGAAAAACGGAGAAGAGAACTTAAAGAAATGCACGATCGTTTGTAAAACTGGGGGGGCGTAACTCACCTCAGAGTCCAGGTCTGACAGAAGCAGGCTGGGGCCGCTCCCTGACCTCTTGGCCTGCTGCTGGTCGTCCTCACTGTCACAGCTCCGCTGCCGTTTCCTTATTGAATGAAAATGCCAGGAGAGGGGGGGGCAGAGGATCAGGAAGACCCAAAAATAGACAGACAGTTACATGAGCAGCAGCCCCCCCTCCCGCCACACATTAACAGTCCATACCAGGACTGAGCTGCAGTCATATTTAAAGGAATTAGCATTAAAAGCAGATCCTCGTTACCTGCTGTCAGTCCGCATCTCTGCAGCCATTAAAGGGAAGATTCTGACAGACGTGACTCTCCTTCTTCGCCGGAGTCCCTCCCAATAAGACTGTTCGCGTCGCTTCCTATTTTATTTAAGGCGTAAGTTTCAAAGTGCGCCGTTTCATCCAGGGTGAGGGTTCAGAAAAGCCTCTTTAGTCCCGTCAGGGGCTCCTGTCAGCTCGCGCGAGCTGCCTGCGGGGAGTTCTCGTTCACGAAGCGTAATCTCGAGAAATTCCGGGCATAGCGGCGAAGCTAGCTGCTAGTGCTGCTGCTAGCAGGAACTTCTTCCGCTTTCGTAGGCAGCCCACCTACCGTCGGTCATGTTTGACGATTCCCTGAGCGTAAGCGCCGTCGGATACAAATAATTTAATCGTTTCTGTTGGTAAAGAATCGGATTATAATTATGTTTTTTAATGAAAGTTCAACTTCGTGGACATCCGGCAGAACGCTACTCTTCTCCGTCTTAAAGCTCCACCCCCATGTTTACATTACGTCACCAGAGACTACTTCCGGTTTGGAAAAATAAAATAAAATGGATTTATCTATTTTGCTTTCTATTAAAATGTTCAATAAAGCTAGTTGAAAAGTAAAATAAAATAAAAATAAGCAAAGTTAAAAATAAGTTAATAAATAATAGTACTTAAAAAATATCTATTTTATTTTCTATTAAAATTTTCAATAAAGCTTGTTTAAAAAATAAAATAAAAATCAACAGCGTTAAAAAAATACATAAATAATGGT
>NC_050530.1:2907186-2916216 GCF_002922805.2 Oryzias melastigma
TAAAAATCAACAGCGTTAAAAATAAATAAATAAATAATAGTAATTTTAAAATAAATCAAATTAAAATCAACAACATTAGTAAATAAATAAATAAACAACAGTAATTTAAAATATAAATAAAAATAAAATTATTTAATTGTTAATTTTTTTTAGGAAAATTCAATAGTCACAAATGTAATTTAATTTATCTTAATTTAATTTATGTGTTCTATTGTTTTGTTATTATCTGAAGGCATTTAATATTTTAAAAGAACTGCATATTGTATATAATATATATTTAACCCCTGGTTTGTTTATGTTTTATGTTGATGTGCCCGTTGCACTGTAATTGTAGTGTTTTCTGTTACCTTTTGTCAAACAAAAAAAAGCACAACTGAATGTGAACATTTGTAAATTGAACGAATGTTCAGTAAAGTTTAGGAATAATAATAATAAAATAAAATACATCTATCTTCCCCCCCTTTTTTGAAATTATATATAAATAACATAAAAATAGATAGCTTTTGTGAGAAGATGGGAAAAACAAACCTATCATTTAAAAAATCTCTCACTGTAAACATTGTATTTACACAGTTAAGACCCTTCTTGTTCATGTTGCACAAGGAAAAAAGAAGAGGTATTTTCCTGTAATCATTACAAACTGGAATAACAATTCACATATGTTGTTCAGTGTAAACACCCCCTCCCCAGTTCTATTTATTGATATCAGACAAACTTTTTCTCTGACAACATTTACGCCCAGACTATAAATAAAACATTTTAGCTCAACAGCACACCTCTATTCTTGTTTTATTTTATTTTTAATACAAATTTGTAAATCTACTGTTGTGTAATTGTAAGTTTACTGTTTACTGTAAGGACTGTTATCCCAAGAATCTGCAACCTGTGGCTCTCTGAATTAAGATAATTATTTTAAAAGAAGAATTATTTCAGTTAAGTCTGTTAGATTTAGGAATATATAGTTTAGACACTTCTATAACAGTATTTACTGCTGTTGACAAATCTTAAATCAAGAGGAAACCTCCAAAATGCACAAATCATAGTTAAATATCAGTATTCTTTAAGCACTATTTATCATTAGGATACATTTATAGTGCTGCAAAACTATATTCAATTTCTGTCTAGGAAGTAAGAAAATATGTATTTGTTTGTATTTATTTATTTTTTAACAGTTTTTACTAACATTTGCTCCTTTGTATGTGGAGGAGCAGCAGCACTACTCCAAGCTCTCTCGTGATAAAGTGCAACACATCCAAAATGCACCGGGAACAGGTCCAACTTATCGCCGGAGACTCCTAATTACAGTAAAACACTATTTTGTTTCGATATTTCCCTGTTTTTAATGCAAAAGAAGCAAAAGTTCAGTTGTTTAATTACAAACGAAGTAGCAAAAATACACAAGAATGTTGTCTCTCAATAAATCCAACTTTCAATTCAATGTATCTTTTATTTTTAAAAAAATTGCTTAGACATGTTCGACACATTTTGATTGTCCTTTATGGCCACCAGGCATAATTTACTAAAAAATGCTATTTTCATTTGTTCAGAATTACTTGTAGTAAAAACACTTTTTGGTATTTCATGTAATTATTCAAAAAGTTTCCTAAAAAATGCCAAAATACAGAATTATCTTAGTAGAACTTAGTTTTTATAGTTCTCTGTAAATTCACATTATTGTTTTATTTGCTTGACTTGTTTGTGCAACAGTTCCATCATTTGAGCATCAATGTCCGACATCGTCCTCCGGGCACACGGCCGCTCTGTCACCCGACTGGAGGGAATTGTTGAGACAGTCGGATCTTATTTCTGTCCGTTGTTCTCCACTTTGTTCCTCGCAGCCGTCTTTATTTGGTGGATCTAGTGCAGAATGTTTGGAGCGTCCTCTTCTGCAGAGCATTCCGTTCTTGGCGGGTCTGACTAAACCCAGGAACAAGGCGCTCAGCCCCATGCCGATGGCGCAGGAGTAGAACGCGGCGCCGTAGTTGTTAGTCACGTCCACCAGCACACCTGTGTGTCGAAGAAGAGAACAGGATTACGTTTACAGCACGTGTGTCAAGTCAAGGCCCGGGGGCCGAATCCAGCCCTCCAGATCATTTTATTTATTGTTATTAATGACCCGATGTTATCTTGCGCTTATTTCTAACTTGTATAATTTTGACAATTATTTTTATGGAGAGTAAAATAAGTTATTTTAAGTTTAAGTTGATTTATTCTGGAATAATATTCATACCTTTTTATTATTCATAATTATGTTAAAAATATACAGTTTTAAAGTTTTAAAAATTGGCATTCTGCTAGCTTTTTGGACTATTTTGGCATTTACTAAGACTTTTTTTTTGCTAATTTGAAGTTTAGCTAATATTTTAGCTACATGCTAGCTGCTTTGGCTAATTTGGGCTTTTTTTGTTTTGTTTTTTAGGCTGTTTTGGAGTTAGGCTAATATTTACATGCTAGCTTTTTTTTTTTTACTAATTTCGTTTTTTTCAGCGTTTAAGGCTATTTTGAAGTTTAGCTAATATGTCAGCTACATGCTAGCTGTTTTGGCTAACCTAAGTTAGGCTAATTTGGCATTCAGCTATTTTTTCAGCTGGCTGTCAGGTTCATTGTTTTCAGCTGTTAACTTCAGAGTTTTCAGCTATCAGCTTCAGTGTTTTTAGCTATCAATTTCAGCATCTTCAGCTATTAGCACTAGCATCTTTAGCAGCCAAATTTAGCGATCCAAAAACCTCTAGTCCCCATATGTGACCATATGGGTACTTATGTTAATGTATATGACTTTGTTAAAGCTGCAAATGATAAAACCTCCACTCGGGTAAAGCTACGGACACATTGAGCATCAAACAAGAATTTGATTTTGCACTAGACGCACATTCTTGAAAGACGATTCTTCTTCTGGTTATTTTTCTACTGTTAACGCATGTTCGCCATCTACAATTGGAAAAGGCTTGGCACGAAATTTTGAAGGGGCGCAAATTTCACTAATCTTTCTCCAGGCTTGTTTTTTCACAGCTCTATTCCGATATATGAAAGACTTCAAGTGGTTGGTTCTTCCGGGATGTCCCACTGGGCGGAGGTCCTGGGGAAGACCCGGGACAATAGAGAGACTACATCTCTCGACTGGTCTCGGAATGCCTCGGAGTCCCCCCAGAGGAGCTGGAGGAAGTGACCTGGGAGAGGGAAGTCTGCCCATCTTTGCTTAGACTGCTGCCCCTGAGACCAGGTCTCGAATGAGCGAAAGAAGATGGATGGATAGGTGGTTCTTCGGTGAATTAAAAAGGAACGCATCCAAACGTCACTACCAAATCTGAGTCCCTGATCTGCCAAATTGACCCGGTTTGACTTGCTAAACACATTCTATGGCTGCACGTTTTGTTTGTAGAGCCTGAAAGAAGTTAAAAATTGTACGTAGCAATGCGTAAACGTTTCAAAATCCCATATTTACATAGATTTCTTTTAGAAAGTGGTCACTTGAATGCGTGTTGTAGTGCTGCCACAAACGATTATTTTAATAGTCGACTAATCATCGATTATTTTTTCTGATTAGTCGACTATCAGGTCACGAGCAGACTGGATGTAAAGCAATATTAGCTTTAAACTAACTAAAAGGTAAATATATAGCATTACCTGCGATAATGCTAGTGTGAATGCTGTAAGCTGAATTTGGCTGCTGAAGATGTTGAAATTGATAGCTAAAAACACCGAAGCCGATAGCTGAAATGACTAAAGCCGATAGCTGAAATGACTGAAGCTGAAAGCCAGCTAAAATATTAGCTAAACTCCAAATTAGCCTAAAAAACTTAAAAAAAAAAATCGAAATGATCCAAAATAGCTAGCATGTAGCTGAAATATTAGCTAAACTCCCAAATTATCCTAAAAAACAGAAACAATTCTAAGTTAGCAAAAATAGCTAGCATGTAGCTGAAATATTAGCTAAACTCAAAATTAGCACAAATAAACTGAAAAAAAAATCACAAATTAGCCAAAATAGCTAGAATACAGCTGAAATATTAGCTAAACACCATATTATCCTAAGAAAACAGAAACAATTCTAAGTTAGCTAAAATAGTTAGCATGTAGCTGAAATATATGCTAAATTCTAAATTAGCCTAAAAAACTGAAAAAATCCTAAATTAGGCAAAACAGCTAGCATTTAGCTGAAATATCAGCTAAACTCCAAATTATCCTAAAAAACAGAAACATTTCTAAGTTAGCAAAAATAGCTAGAAGGTAGCTAAAATATTAGCTAAATTCAAAATTAGCATTAAAAAAACTGAAAAAAATCACATATTAGCCAAAATAGCTAGAATGCAGCTGAAATATTAGCTAAACTCCAAAATAGCCTAAAAAACTGAAAGAATCCTAAATTAGCCAAAACAGCTAGCATGTAGCTAAAACATTAGCTGAACTCCAAATTAGCCTAAAAAACCTTAATAAATACTAAAATAGTCAAAAAGCTAGCATTATGCCAATATAACTTTCAACTTTACTACACTCTGACTCCACATAATATAAAGTAACGACTAATCAACTATTAAATAAGTCGTCAACTATTTTAATAGTTGATTAGTCGACCAATCGTGGAAGCTATAGTGAGTTGGTATAAACGTAGCTTGAGATTTAAATCTTTACCTCCAAGCGGCGGTCCGGCCAATCCGGCAAAGCTTTGGATGAACACGTAGACGCCCCCCGCCGAATTCATCCTCTCTATTCCCACCACATCGTCCTCAGCCAGCAAGGGGATGTGGGTGCACGATATGGTGCCCATAAAGAACCCGTACAGGGCGCAGCAAACGGCCAGTCCGTAAAACTCTTTGACCAGAGTGAATCCCACCAGATCCACGGTCATAACGAGGACGCACGCCAGGAGCACCAGGAGCTTCCTCCCGCTGAAAAGCCTCCGCGATAAGATCCACCCGATAAAGAATCGTCCCAGGATTTCCGCCACAGCCATGATGGAGAGCATGAAGGCGGCTCTGTCGCGTTCCACGCCGTGACTCACGCTCAGCTCGATGACGTAGAGCGGCGGGGCGAAGAAGCCCAGAGTGGCAAACAGTCCGAAGAGGGAATACAAGATGAAGCTGCACTCGCGGAGGATGGAGAAGTCTAAGAGCTTCGAACAGTCCGAGGACTTCTCGTTTATGATTTGCTTCTCAACATCTCTGTTCGTCTCATCCTTTTCCTGACTTGCTCGTTCTGGTTTCAGCTCCGCCTCTTTCATTCCATCTTTTTGCAGTAGAGCGTTCGTCTCCTCCTGGAGACACTTCAGATCAGAGACTCCGGTGCTGCCGTAGCCGTCAATCATCTCGTCTTCTTTCCTCAAGCAGTCCTCTGGGATGGATCCTTCCACGTGTTCACATTCCTGAAGGGCTTCCAGCTCTTTGGGGAAGGATTTGTTGGCGTCTGTGTCGTCGGGCTCTCTGGGTTCGATGATGATCGGCCGAAGCAGCACGCCACAGACGATGACGATGCTCTGCAAAGCTCCGATCAGCATCATGGTGTGTCGCCAGCCAATTTGGTCTCTGATTGCAGAGTAGGCTAAAAGGGAAGCAGACATATCAGTTAGTGGAAATACGAGATTTTGTTTAATCTATTTTTTATATCATTTTTTTGCTAAAACAAAGTAAAAATATTGTTAAAGTAGCTTTAAAGACCCTCTCTCCAATGAAAATTGGTACTTTTAACATTGTAGCATTTTTACTCATAACCAAAGGACAGAGTATACTGCATTTCTGAGAAATTACTGTGTGAATGCTTACTAAATAAGTATTCACACAATAGTGAATCTCCTGCTCTTTCCGTACGTTTTTCAGCACGTAAAAACTCAATCACACTTTCAGCGACACTTTTGAAATATTGAGCAAAAACATGCTTCTTATGAAATGAATGAGAAAGTCTTCAAATTTCAAACTTTAAAGTAGATTAGCAACAACTCTTTAAATATTTTCATGGTCAATGTTTTAATCTTTTACAGTAATTTCCCAAAAAATGTGTAGTTTGGTTAATATTTTGGCAACATGCTAACATTTTTGGCTAATTTGCTATCTACTGAGGTTTTTATAGGCTAATTTAGAGTTTAGCTAATATTTTAGCAATATGCTAACGTTTTTGGCTAATTTAGTTAACTGAGGAGTTTTAGAATATTTTGGAGTTCAGCTAGTAATTAAGCAACAAGCTAGCTTTTTTGTGGCTACTTTGGTCTTTTCTGTGTTTTTTATGCTAATTTGGAGTTTAGCTAATATTTTAGCAACATGCTAACGTTTTTGGTTAATTTGTTATGTACTGAGGTTTTTATGGGCTAATTTAGAGTTTAGCTACTATTTTAGCAACATGCTAACGTTTTTGGCTAATTTAATTAACTAAGGAATTTTAGAATATTTTGGAGTTCAGCTAGTAATTAAGCAACAAGCTAGCTTTTTTGGGGGTAATTTGTTTTTTCCTAGTTTCCTTTATGCTAGTTTCATTCATATTTTAGCAATATAACGCTTTTGGCTAATTTGTTATTTACTGGGGGTTTTTAGGCTAATCTAAAGTTTATCTTCTATTTTAGCAACATGCTAACGTTTTTAGCTAATTTAATTAACTAAGGAATTTTGGGATATTTTGGAGTTCAGCTATTAATTAATCAACAAGCTAGCTTTTTTGTGGCTAATTTGGTTTTTTCTGTGTTTTTTATGCTAATTTAAATTTTGGTTAATATTTTAGCAACATGCTAACGTTTTTGGTTAATATCTTATCTACCGAGGTTTTTATGGGCTAATTTAGAGATTAGCTAATACTTTAGCAACATGCTAACGTTTTTGGCTAATTTAGTTAACTGAGGAGTTTTAGGATATTTTGGAGTTTAGCTAGTAATTAAGCAATGAGCTAGCTTTTTGGAGGTAATTTGTTTTTTTCTGTGTTCTTTTATGCTAGTTTGGTTAATATTTTAGCAATATGCTAATGTTTTTTTGGCTAATTTGTTATTTACTGGGGTTTTTAGGCTAATCTAAAGTTTATCTCATATTTTAGCAACATGCTAAAGTTTTTGACTAATTAGTTAACTGAGGAATTTTAGGCTATTTTGGAGTTTTTGCTTAAGCACTAAATATTTTTCCAAAATTGTCATTAGGAATCTTTAAGCAATTTTACAAGAATTTCTTTAGAAATTTAGGTAAATTTCAGCGCTCCTTCAAAGTTCTTCAACACGATTTTCAGTCTTTTAGTAAATTTCACTTTTTGCATTTTCAGCAAACCCCTTCAGCAATTAAAGTAAATTGCGCAACCATTTCCAGTAAAAAGCTTCAGCATCTTTAGCAACTACTTTCAGCAAAAGCGTTCAAACTAGCATCATCGCAGGGAATGCAACGTTTCTAGTTTTATGTTGGTTTTAATCTCTGTTCTGAAATAGGTTTATATCGGTTTTATCCTTTTATTATTTTTGTGTTTCACTACTGCACAATGTTCTGTGTCTGTTTCTCTCTGTCTAAAGCAGTTTGGGTCTCCTTGGCTGATGTTGGTAGGTGCTTTATAAATAAAATAAAAAGGAAAATGATGTGAAATAAATACGACATTAGATAATCACAATGCAAACTTGCAAACTCTGATGTTGGCTTAAAAAAACTACATTACAGTAGAAAATAATATATAGTTGGAGCGGGACTTTAATCAGCAACCATTAAACTATCTTCTGCATCGACATTTTCTCCTTCTGGTGCTTTTCTCACTGAGTTTTGCAGGTTTGTAAACAGGAAGTAGACGGTTGCTCCACGTCTGTCCGACTCGCGTCTGGACTTTGACTGACCTGCTGCAGCTCATTGATTTTTAAAATTTTCTGCCCCTCTGTTGTGCTATTGTTGCTCTGCTTGGGGTCATTGACCTGTTGCAAAACATTCAGACTCAATTCTGGTCGTCTTCAGACTCTGGTCTAGAGAGGACAGATCCATTTATATTTATCTGCTTCTAATTCCTTGTTGGCCATTGGCTAAAGACACAGACATGATCAAAACTTTGAAAACAAATACAAGGCTGTCTATTTGATTCAAACAAAATGCAATTTGAGATAAAAAAGGTTCCTTTTAGATGTTTTTTACACCTTCGTAAACTCAAAACCACATTTTTATTTTACAGTAAATACATTTAAATCCTGTTTCTAAATTATAATTTTGTTTAGGATTGGATAAATTCATTTTAAATTATCGTGGCTTTATATAAAAGGTATTTGCACCCATAAATTTATACAATCAGATGTTCGCAATGACTGACGATGAGGTCAAGAAGAAATTTGCTATGAAAACCATCCCATTCTACTACCACCGCCATGCTTCACTGCTGCTTTTGCTTGAAGTAGCAAAATGAACACAATCTGTCATTTTTCTCTTTTTTGTTCTTTCACTTTTATTGACCTCTGGTTGTGTATTTGTTGTTCAGTTTTGAATGTATTTGTTTTTTCTGTTCTTTGTTAATCCAAAAGTCCTAAAAATGCCTATTTTATTGTTTCTAACTACTTTATGTTTAGCTTTTTTTTTCCAAAAGTTTATGCTCAGTTAATCAAAAGGCCTGGAACTGACAAATAATACATCTTAAAATGCAAATTTAATTAGTTGTGAGAATAACTTCACAACACAATGGTCAGGAACACTTTTTGGCCGTTAATGTATGCATATTATTTTATAGGCTCACTTTTTTGCAGAAGTTCAAGATGATAAAAACCCAAAAAACTAAATTTTAAGCTGTTCATTTTAGCATTTTTCTGTTTTTTTAAGCATCTTTAAAGACTTTTATACTTGTAATCGCTACAGTTAGACAATTTTATATTATTATTTATAATTGCTGTGAATTATATATGAAATAAGGCAGTTTAAAGGTGGCACGCTTTCATTTTTTACAGTTTTTTAGCCAGTTGTGAACATTATTTTCTTTATTTGTTTCCTTTCATGAAGCGTCAGGAGCATCAAAACACAAAATCAAATACAGAATACAACACAGTCCTACAACTCCATGAATGAAAGGGAGCAATGTTCTTATTTAGTTAGTTCTTCGTAGTTATTTAAC
>NC_050530.1:2919348-2932062 GCF_002922805.2 Oryzias melastigma
TTGGCTAATTTGTTATTTACTGGGGTTTTTAGGCTAATCTAAAGTTTATCTCATATTTTAGCAACATGCTAAAGTTTTTGACTAATTACTTTACTAAGGGATTTTAGGCTATTTTGGAGTTTATGCTTAAGCACTAAATATTTTTCCAAAATTGGCATTAGGGATTTTGAGCAATTTTACAAGAAATTTTTCAGAAATGTAGGTAAATTTCAACGCTCCTTCAAAGTTCTTCAACACGATTTTCAGTCTTTAAGCAAATTTTACTTTTGCATTTCAGCAAATCGGATTCTGAGTTTGCCTCACTGAGTTTTGGAGGTTTGTAAACAGGAAGTAGACGGTTGCTCCACGTCTGTCGGACTCGCGTCTGGACTTTGACTGACCTGCTGCAGCTCATTGATTTTTTACATTTTCTGCCCCTCTGTTGTGCTATTGTTGCTCTGCTTGGAGTCATTGAAATGTTGAAAAACATTCAGACCAATTCTGGTCGTCTTCAGACTCCGGTCTAGAGAGGAAAGATCCATTTATATCTATTTGCTTCTAATTCCTTGTTGGCCATTGGTTAAAGACACAGACATGATCAAAACTTTGAAAAAAAATACAAGGCTGTCTATTTGATTCAAACAAAATGCAATTTGAGACAAAAAAAGGTTCCTTTTAGATGTTTTTTACACCTTCGTAAACTCAAAACCACATTTTTATTTTACAGTAAATACATTTAAATCCTGTTTCTAAATTATAATTTTGTTTAGGATTGGATAAATTCATTTTAAATTATCTTGGCTTTATATAAAAGGTATTTGCACCCATAAATTTATACAATCAGATGTTCGCAATGACTGACGATGAGGTCAAAAAGAAAATTTGCTATGAAAACCATCCCATTGTACTACCACCGCCATGCTTCACTGCTGCTTTTGCTTGAAGTAGCAAAATGGACACAATCTGTCATTTTTCTCTTTTTTGTTCTTTCACTTTTATTGACCTCTGGTTGTGTATTTGTTGTTCAGTTTTGAATGTATTTGTTTTTTCTGTTCTTTGTTAATCCCAGTCCTAATAAATGCCTATTTTATTTTTTCTAACTTCTTTATGTTTTGCTTTTTTTTTGTTTTTTCAAAAGTTTATGCTCAGTTAATCAAAAGGCCTGGAACTGACAAATAATACATCTTAAAATGTAAATTTAATTAGTTGTGAGAATAACTTCACAACACTATGGTTAAGAACACTTTTTGGCTGTTAATGTATGCACATTATTTTATAGGCTCACTTTTTTGCAGAAGTTCAAGATAATAAAAACCCAAAAAACTAAATTTTAAGCTGTTCATTTTAGCATTTTTCTGTTTTTTTAAGCTTCTTTAAAGACTTTTATACTTGTAATCGCTACAGTTAGACAATTTTATATTATTATTTATAATTGCTGTGAATTATATATGAAATAAGGCAGTTTAAAGGTGGCACGCTTTCATTTTTTACAGTTTTTTAGCCAGTTGTGAACATTATTTTCTTTATTTGTTTCCTTTCATGAAGCGTCAGGAGCATCAAAACACAAAATCAAATACAGAATACAACACAGTCCTACAACTCCATGAATGAAAGGGAGCAATGTTCTTATTTAGTTAGTTCTTCGTAGTTATTTAACAAATAAAGAACTCTCACCTGGCGCCAGGGCGAATAACGACAGAGACTCTCCTGTGGAAGCCACAGCCACGACCAGAGACCGCCGACGGTTAAAGTACTTAGACAGGATGGTTACGGTGGGCAAGAAGGTCAGACAGTAGCCTAAGCCTGCCCAGTTGACGACATAAAACTTCAATAAATGTCAAGAAAATTGGAGAATTTAGCAGAAAAAGCAAAAATGTTACCTGCAACTAAACCATACGTGAGGTATATCTGATTGACGGAGGTGGTGAAGCCGGTGGCGATGGTACCAGAGCAAATGAGCAATCCTCCAACCATGACCACAAACTGGTAGCCGAAGCGGTTTGTCATCACGGAGGCGAGAGGACCTGCAGGGAGCACATCAATCAGACATCTGTTTTGTATGAAGTGCGGTCCAAGACATTATTTATTCTGAACCATTCACATTCATATATACTCTATTACGAATACATATACTCTTTCACATACATATATACTCTCACGTACACATATACTCCCTTACGCATACATATACTCTCTTACGCATACATATAGACTCTCTTTCACATACATATATACTCTCTTACGCATACATAGACTCTCTTACGCATACATATATACTCTCTTACGCATACATATACTCTCTTACGCATACATATAGACTCTCTTTCACATACATATATACTCTCTTACGCATACATATATACTGTCTTTCGCATACATATATACTGTCTTACGCATAGACTCTCTTTCACATACATATAGACTCTCTTTCGCATACATATAGACTCTCTTACGCATACATATACTCTCTTACGCATACATATATACTCTCTTACGCATACATATATACTCTCTTACGCATACACATATACTCTCTTACGCATACATATAGACTCTCTTTCGCATACTATAGACTCTCTTACGCATACATATAGACTCTTTCGCATACATATAGACTCTCTTACGCATACATATATACTCTCTTTCGCATACATATATACTCTCTTTCGCATACATATATACTCTCTTTCGCATACATATATACTGTCTTTCGCATACATATAGACTCTCTTACGCATACATATAGACTCTCTTACGCATACATATATACTCTCTTTCGCATACATATAGACTCTCTTTCGCATACATATAGACTCTCTTACGCATACATATATACTGTCTTTCGCATACATATATACTGTCTTTCACATACATATATACTCTCTTACGCATACATATATACTGTCTTTCGCATACATATATACTGTCTTTCGCATACATATATACTCTCTTACGCATACATATAGACTCTCTTTCGCATACATATAGACTCTCTTACGCATACATAGACTCTCTTACGCATACATATATACTCTCTTTCGCATACATATAGACTCTCTTTCGCATACATATAGACTCTCTTACGCATACATATAGACTCTCTTACGCATACATATAGACTCTCTTTCGCATACATATAGACTCTCTTACGCATACATATAGACTCTCTTACGCATACATATATATGAATGTGAATGGTTCAGAATAAATAATGTCTTGTACGGCCCCTCAGAGTCTCTGCTTTAAAATACACATCCAGGACGTTTCACCGTTGAAGGTCATGACGAAGACGGCGATGGAAACGATCCAGGAGACCCGACTGTTGGACTCCTCGAACTCCGTCATCAGGTCCAGCAGGAAGATTCCAAAAACCTTGATGGTTCCATAAGTGAAGATCTCCACCAGGAAGAAGGCCGCTGCCACCGCCCATCCCCAGCCTCCATCAGGCGCCGCTGAGTATTTGTTGGGCCCCAGGAGTTTCAAATCCTTCAATCTGCACAGTGTCATTCCCTGTGGAGAAAAAAAAAAACAATAAAAATGCAAAAACTTTCTGTAAATAAAGTTTAAAAAAAAGTTTCAGCACTGGAAACAGTGATGCCTAGAGACAACCAAAAGAAGATCTCCTGATTATGTCTCAGCTGGTTCTGGCAGGTTCCTCCGACTGCTTGTTGCACCCCTTTAAATAGAGATCAGAGTTCGGGTTTGAGGCTGTGCTCATGCGTCAAAAAAAAAAAAAAAAAAAAGGGGGGGGTCGGATTCTTGGATGAGGACAGGACGGCTGTTTTTCTTCACCAACTTTGAGGAGAAGACCAGGAAGAATAAAAGCTGCAGCTCCGTCTCTACAGGTGAGGCTGGAGGTAAAACTGTCCTCACGAATGAAGCCCATAAACTGGAATATTTGGCGCCCTCCTCCCAAAATGAAGCCGTTCTGTGCGTTTTCACCGCCTGATGTTTGCTGTACAAACACCGTCTGCACGGAGCGTTTGAAAAACACAGTTCAGCTTCTTTATCACATTATCAAGTAAAAAGACATTTCAAAGGAAATGCATTCATTTTCATTAAAATAATGTAAATGTTGAACAATTTAAATAGTTTGCAACATTTTTCATTGTGGCTCCAGTTTTTATCTATAGTGTTTTGGCACAAAAACAAAATAAAAAATAAGTTAAATATTTTATTTGTGTGAATTTTAAATTAAAGAACCACATCTTTTGTCGTTTTTAAGTCATTTTTGTTCATGTTTGATGTTTTAGAGCCCAAAAAACAAAGGATCAAACTTCATCCCAGCCAGCAAAACCAGCTGGGCCCTTTATAGTTTGAAAGTGGGCAGAAAATGGTGGCCCCGCCTGTGTCTGCCCTCATTAGCTTAAGTGGGTAGGCTCACTAAGCTAGCATGCTGCCTGGTGGACAGCGGAGCTCGCTAGCTTAATACAGCGGAGCTCGCTAGCTCAATACAGCGGAGCTCGCTAGCTTGCTACAAAGGAGCTTGCTTGCATTCTACAGCAGAGCTCGCTAGCTTACAAAGGAACTTGTTTGCATGCTACGGTGGATCTCCCAAGCTCACTAAAGCGGTGCTCGCTAGCTTGCTACAGTGGAGCATGCTAGCTCGCTACAGAGTCGCTTGCTAGCATGCTAAAGCAGAGCTCGCCAGCTCACTACAGCAGAGGATGCTAGCATGCTACAGTGACTCTTACTACAATGCTACAGTGGTGATTGCTAGCATGATACAGTGGTGCTTGCTAGCATGCTACAGTGGTGCTTGCTAGCGTGCTACAGAGTCGCTCGCTAGCATGCTAAACAGAGCTCGCCAGCTCACTACAGCAGAGGATGCTAGCATGCTACAATGACTCTTACTACAATGCTACAGTGATGCTTGCTAGCATGCTACAGAGTCGCTCGCTAGCATGCTAAACAGAGCTCGCCAGCTCACTACAGCAGAGGATGCTAGCATGCTACAGTGCCCCTCACAACCTCAAAACAGAGGAGCTCACTAACTCCCTTCAGCAGAGCCCGCTAGCATGCTACAGTGAAGTTCACTTGCATGCTTTAATAAAGCTTGCTAGTATACTACAATGAAGCTCGCTAGTATACTACAATGAAGCTCGCTAGTATACTACAATGAAGCTCGCTAGTATACTACAGCCGAGCTCGCTAGCTTGCTACAGTGGAGCATGCTAGCTTGCTACAGAGTCGGTCGCTAGCATGCTACAGCAGAGCTCGCTAGCTCACTACAGCAGAGGATGCTAGCTTGCTACAGCGGACCTTGCAAGCTCACTAAAGCAGTGCTTGCTAGCGTGCTACAGAGTCGCTTGCTAGCGTGCTACAGTGGTGCTCACTACCTCAAAACAGAGGAGCTCACTAGGATGCTACAGAGGAGCTCGCTAACTCACTTCAGCGGAGCCTGCTAGCATGCTACAGTGAAGTTTGCTTGCATGCTTTAATAAAGCTCGCTAGTATACTACAGCGGAGCTCACTAGCACGCTACACTGTGCACCGGGCAGCTGTCTAGCGAATCAAGCTAACCCACTGAGTCCTCATTTAAGTGAATGTGGGAAAACTTTATCAATATTGGAGGTCTCCTCTGCATAGATTTATTGTTAATTATCTTTTGTATCACAAATTAATATGCAGGAATTAAAATCAAAACAAATAAAAAAGCAGGATTTTATCTCCAAAGTTTTAGATTATGGTTTATTCCTCTGAAGATTCATAAAATTGTTTGGAGTTAGCTCAGTTTTGAACTGCTGCATGAATGAATTTGAATGATGAAGCTAAACTGAAATAGTTTTACTTTATTTTGGATGTATACGATCAATAAATAGCTGCATATTTAAATTATTACAACGTTTAGATTAGTTGTTTGGAGGTTAGGATAAAATAATCAAAAAATCAAAATAATTCAAATTAATCTTTATTTATATCACATGTTTGATGCTAAAAAGCATCCTAAAGGGTTTTACACAATAAAATACATGAATAAATAATATTAGTTAAAATAGTAAACATAATAAGAATAAAACCCCAACACAAAATACAATCAAAATAAATCAAATTAATTACTAATTAAATATATGGACATGTAAAAACAATGTTAAAGCTCCTAAAAAATAGTTTTATATAAAACATAAAATCTGTACTGGGATTTTTTTTACGCATTTTAACTATTTGGAAACTTTTTTAACTTAAAACAAACGCGCTTTTATAACAAGATATAAAGCATGAAATTAAAAAAAATCTCCATATAGTTAAAAATAACCAAAGTTGGATTGTTGTTACCAAATTTCAAGGTTAAAAAGAGACTAACTGTAACTTTTATGGAGTTATTTTAACCCTGAAAGAAAAAAAAACATTAGTTGTGTTAAGATAAAATCCCCAAAATGCTCCAAAAAGTAACAAAAACATGATAAAACCTTAACAGGTTGAAAAAAACAATTTTTTTAGAGTGTAAATGAGTTATAAAAAGTAAAAACAAACCTTATTTTTGTTCTCATTTATCTTTATTAATCTTTATTTGTTAGCACACAGATATGATGTAATTTTTTATTGGGTCATCCTGTTTACTTAAGTTTATTTTTAATAAACAAGAAGATAATTTTAGTTGAAGAACAAAATGTTCCAAAACAAACAAACAAAATAAATTGTATATTTATGCCATCTCGTGGCTTTAACTACAAAACTTTAAAAGTTGACCTTATATTTCAGTCTGTGGGGTTGAATGAATGAGCGCGTGTCTTTCTTCCTGGCAGTGACGCAGCAGCGCGCGCGCGCGTTACCACACTGTAAGTACATCCACGTCGCCGCTTTGGATCAAACTTTTCAGTTTTTAAACTCACTCAGACAAAACAGAAAGTCGCTTTTTCTCGTCTTTATAAACAACAACAACAACAACAACCGGGTAGTAAGTTTTCAGTCTCACCCGCGCGCGCGCAGCTGTTTGTTTCCCCTGTAATCCAACCGCGCTGCGTCATTGCGCGCAACGCTCCCTCTCCTGTACATGTATCATGTCCACGCGCGTTTATGAGGAAACATGCTTGCACGCGCACAGACACACGCCCTGACACTTCACGTTTATATACAACCACGCGGGGCAGGAGAAGGGTTAAAGAGAATCTGGTTGAAGCCGGTTCCAGCACCGTTTCCCCCCGCGCGCGCGCGCCTCAGTTAACCCCCCCGCCTCCCCCCTCCTATTACAGACTTATCATTCAACACAAGCTGAGCTTTCAGAAATTTGTGTGATAAATGCGTTTTAAGGTTGCAAAAGCTTTAAAAACAAATAAAAAACAACCATAAAATGTTTGTTTCTGAACATAAAGTCACTTTTTCTAATTTCTTAAAACAATTTTCATTCATAGAAACTTATACAAAAGTATTTGCGTTGACTCATTTAAACCGTAAAGACTGTCCTCAGATCTGTGGAGTCAGATTTTGTTGCATCTTTGATTCAAATCAATTTCAAACTTGAGGAATTCGGCTCCTTTTTTACCTGAAATCAGCACATTTGACGTGTAAAATATCAACTCGTACCCCTGACATGACGTTTAATAATCAACTGTAAATGCTGATGCTTCTGAAACCTGCAGGTCGACGTGCTTTGACAATGCTCGGGCATTTCCTCCTCAGGAATCCGGAGTGAAATACGGGCCTGTCAGGACAGACTGGTGTGAAAACGCCAGGAGTTGTTTTAGCAGAAACAGAGTAACCAGCAAATGGGTCCCAAAAAGCTCCATATCCGTGTGATCAATAACCAATTTATATTTATTTAAATGTATTTCAAAGCTTGGTCCTTCAGTGTGTTTCTGGTAACTCAAACTATGTTCTTTGTTAAACGACCTCTTTGTTTATTTTTCATGTTTCAGGAAGTCACAGATGTTCAACATTTTAATACAGTTTGTCATATTTCACTTTTCTTTTTGATACTCACAAGTTAAAGTTTGAAACCAATCCAATGTCATGTTTTTCAATCCAATCCATCTAATCTAATCTAATATAATCCAATGTAATGTGATCTAATCTAATCGAATCTAATCTAATCCAATCCAATGTAATGTTTTTCAATCTAATCTAATTTAGTATAATCCAATCGAATCTAATCGAATCTAATCGAATCTAATCTAATCCAATCCAATCCAATGTCATGTTTTTCAATCCAATCCATCTAATCTAATCTAATCTAATCTAATCTAATCTAATCTAATCTATTCTATTCTATTCTATTCTATTCTATTCTATTCTATTCTAATCTAATCTAATCTAATCTAATCTAATCTAATCTAATCTAATCTAATCTAATCTAATCCAATGTAATGTAATCTAATATAATCCAATCCAATCCAATCCAATCCACTCCAATCCAATCCAATCCAATCCAATCTAATCTAATCTTTAGCGTCAGGTAAAATAAAGGTTCAAAAATGAGATAAAATAATAAACAAAATGTATTTGATGACAAAAACACATTTATTTACTGTTATAAATTGACCCTCAGTCACTGTAAAACTTCTGTCTTTAACATCTTGGATCAACCAATCACCAAAGAAAACTTTGATCATCACTGAACTTTTGGATCCACTTGCAGGTTTGGACCCATAATGTCAAACTGCCACGTCCGTCCTCTCCTGGTCTGGATGCTGTTCTGGACTTCAATGCTCCCGACGGTTTCAAATCAAGCGAAAAAGCCGAATTTCATCATCATCCTGGCGGATGACATCGGCTGGGGCGACCTGGACGCCAACCAGCCTGAGAGGAAGTCAAACAACACTCCGAATCTGAACCTAATGGCTGAGCAGGGGCTGAGGTGAAGAGTCATCAAGTGACTCCATGAGTTTGGATTTATTCATAACCATAACCTTTTTTATAACAGGTTGACAGACTTTCACTCCCCGGCCTCGACGTGCTCTCCGTCCCGCGCCGCCATCCTGACAGGCCGCTACGGCCTACGAAACGGGGTGACCCACAACTTTGCGGTGGAGTCTGTGGCGGGACTTCCTCTGTCTGAAGTCACCTTCCCCCAGCTGCTCCAGAAGGAAGGTTACTACACCGCCATGATCGGGAAGTGGCACCTGGGACACAACGGTCCACACAGCCCGACCAACAGAGGTGAACGCCTTCAGGCCAGCAGCGTTTACCAAACCTCTACGGTGGCCCATGAAGTCCAAATCATTCAACACGTTAAAAAACTCAACAATTTTACATTTCCAGAACACAAAATGTTAAAGAAAATATAGAAAGCAAAAATGAGATGCTAAAACACGAAACACAATAAATAAAATGTAAAAGCTAGGTACCATTGACTGTATATGAGAACTGGACCGAGTGAGTGTGATGTCACCCCTACAAAAGGACTAACCAAATGAAGTCAATTAAGACGTCATTTTTCCACAACACTCCATGTTGGAAAAAGACATCGTCAGTGAGCAGCGATTGGTCCAAGTCTGTCTGAATCAATGTTTCCATAGCAACCAACAACCAACTGGTTACAAATTTAATAAGTTGTGCTATATCATAAGGAGAAAAAAAAAGAATGAGTAAGAGTTATTGTTTTCGATTACCTCATATTTTATACCTATTTTCTAACTATTTATACCTAGATTCTTGGCTAATTTAGCATCTGAGATTTTTTATGCTAATATGGAGTTTGGCTAATATTTTAGCAACATATTTTTATAGGATAATTTAGAATTTAGCTTCTGTTTTACCAACAGGCTAGCGTTTTTGACTAATTTAGGATACTGGGGGATTTTTAGGCTATTTTAGAGTTTAGCTAGTGTTTAAGGAAGAACTTTTTTTGGCTAATTTGGAATGTAGAGCGATTTTTTTTATGCTAATATGGAGTTTGGCTAATATTTTAGCAACAGATTTTTATAGGATAATTGAGAACTTATCTTCTATTTTAGCAACAGGCTAGCGTTTTTGACTAATTTAGTTTACTGGGGATTTTTGGGGATTTTTAGGCTATTTCAGAGTTTAGCTAGTATTTAAGTAATAAGCTTTTTTTTGGCTAATTTGGAATCTACGGAGTTTTTTTATGCTAATATGGAGCTTAGCTAACATTTTAGCAACAGATTTTTAAAGGATAATTTGGACTTTAGCTTCTATTTTAGCAACAGGCTTATGGTTTTTTGACTAATTTAGTCAGTGGGGAATTTTTAGGTTATTTTAGAGTTTAGCTAGTATTTAAGGGCTAAACTTTTTTTTGGCTAATTTGGAATCTACTGAGGTTTTTTATGCTAATATGGAGTTTAGCTCACAATTTAGCAACAGATTTTTATAGGATAATTTAGCTTCTATTTTAGCAACATGCTAACGTTTTTGACTAATTTAGTCTACTGGGGATTTTTAGGCTATTTTAGAGTTTAGCAAGTATTTAAGCAATAAGCTTTTTTGGCTAATTTGGCATCTACTAAGGTTTTTATGCTAATATGGAGTTTGGCTAATATTTTAGCAATAGACTAATGTTTTTTTGACTAATTTAGTTTACTGGGGAATTTTTAGCATACAGTTCCTAAGCTAACATTTTAGCAACATATTTTTATCTGATAATTTAGAATTTAGCCTCTCTTTTAGCAACAGACTAGCGTTTTTGACTAATTTAAGATACTGGGGATTTTTAGGCTATTTTAGAGTTTAGCTAGTATTTAAGGAATAAGCTTTTTTGGCACATTTGGAATCTACAGAGATTTTTTTATGCTAATATGGAGTTTGGCTAATATTTTAGCAAAATGTTTTTATAGGCTTATTTAGAATTTAAGTTCTATTTTAGCAACAGGCCAGTGTAGTTGACTAATTTAGTTTACTGGGGATGTTTAGGCTATTTTAGAGTTTAGCTGGTATTTAAGCAATAAGCTTTTTTTTTGGCTAATTTGGCATCTATTGAGGTTTTTATGCTAATATGGAGTTTGGTTAACATTTTAGCAATTTAGCTTCTATTTTAGCAACAGGCTAATGCTTTTTTGACTAATTTGGTTTACTGAAGACTTGTAGGCTAATTTAGAGTTTAGCTAGTATTTAAGCAATAAGTTAACTTTTTTGGCTAATATGGGATGTACTAAGGCTTTTTTGGACTAATTTGGAGTTTAACTCACATTTATGCAACACTAAATATTTTTTTAGAATTGGCATAGTGATTTTTAAGCAATTTTACAAGAAGTTTTTTTCAGAAATTTATGTCAACTTCGCTCTTTCATAGTTCTTAAATGAAATTTCCAATCTTTTAGCAAATTTAACATTTTGCAAATACCTTCAGCAATTAAAGTAAATTGTGTCACCATTTTCAGCAAAAAGCTTCAGCATCTCACTTGTAACAATCAAGTTAAATCACATAAACGCGTTACACAACATCATGACCCGACAAACTTTTCCAATGTAAAAAACTGTACTTTTCCACTTCAGTCCCACACCTCCTGAACCCCTGCAGCCTTCTGCTTGTCATAGCAAGTCCGAACAGAACGGGGTCCCCCGTGACAAACAACCCCGGCTCTGTCCCGTCACATGACAAAACCAGCAGCTGGTTTCTTCCTCAGCTCCCCGCCAAGTGACCCTGACAGAGATGTGCAGATAAAAGTCCTGGAGATTCTTGCAGGACGGACTCAAGTGCAGTAAAACATAAGATTGTAATCTGTTCCTGATTGCATCACAAATCATGAGCTTTAATTTAAGTGTGTTTGTGGGTCAAGACCTGAATATTTGCTGCATTTTTTCTGCCCGTTGCTTCAGGTTTCGACTACTACCTGGGCATTCCTTACAGTAACGACATGGGATGTACCGATAAACCAGGATATAATCTACCCAAATGTCCTCCTTGTGAATCCGCTGGATCTCAGTCGATCAGGCATGTTTTTTTTTTCCACTTTTCTAACATGTACTAAAAGTTTTTGGAATATTTGTGAGCCACTTTAGTAATCTGGAGCCTTATTGAGCGTGTATTTTCACTTTACGATTTGCTAATTTGTCTTTAAAAAGTTTTTTAGTGGCAATCTTTTCACTACAACTTTCTTTTACAGATATATTTTTGATTATATTACACAATCAACCTAAAATCATGCAAAAAACTCAACTCCGAGTAGTCAATTTAGTCATTATTTTGCTGCAAAACTCACCAAAAATTCGCTTAAATGTTAGTTTTTATGTTTTATAGAAAAAGATCAAACATGTAAAGACAAAATTAAAATGTTTAAATACACAAATAAAGCAAAAATAAGGTCAAAACAATGTCTAAATAAACAGGCCAAGAATTTATTCCAGGCGATATTAACAATTTCAATGTAAAAATAACATCTTTGTCAAGACTTTATGTTAAATTTTGAATCAAATCAATACTAGTGGAGGGTCGTCGTCATTCCTCCATAATAAAGATATGGAGGGTAAACGAAGAATTTAAGTTTTTTGGGGTTTTATTTTATTTTAATAGTTTAAAACTTGAGTTTTCAAAGTTTTTTAAACCAATTTTACATGAATAATTTTCACATTACATATCAAATTGTATTTCTAATCCTTTATGGCCGGTTTAGTATTAAAAACAAATGAAAAATTCGGTCAAAAAGGAAAAAAAAACGTAATAAAAAACATATAGAATGTGGATTTTTTTTTTAAAGAAAGTAAGGAAGCAAAACAATAAATGCCAACTTGTTTTTAAATGTAATCTTCCTTTCATCTCATTTGTTCTTTTGGTTAAAAGCAGAAGTCTACATGGAGGCTGTTATTCCAAGCTGGGTCTTCCTCTGATTGAGAACAGCAGTA
>NC_050530.1:2933169-2958504 GCF_002922805.2 Oryzias melastigma
ATAAATGCAAATTGTTGTTATCTCATTTGTTCTTTTGGTTAAAAGCAGAAGTCTACATGGAGGCTGTTATTCCAAGCTGGGTCTTCCTCTGATTGAGAACAGCAGTATCGTGGAGCAACCTCTTGACCTGTGGAGCCTCACTGATCAATACGAGTCTGCTGCACTGAAGATTATACACAACACAAGGTATGATGCACAACCTGTTTGTCTAACCGCGTGTCGCACGACATTTCCAAGTTTTTAAAAGTGAAAGATAATGCGCTTTATTGCTCTGTTGGACATGAATAGATTTGAACACTTTGATATATAAACATAACAATTAAAAATTTTGTAATAAGTTACTCCAAACACTGGTTTCCAGTTTAGTCTCAGAACTCCTTCATTCAGGGTTTATCTGTCAAACTCAAGGCCCGGGGGCCGGATTCGGCCCTCCAGATCATTTTATTTTATAATTATTAATGGCCCCATGTTATCTTGTGCTTATTTCTAACATGTATAATTTTGACAAAAGATATTTTTATGGAGAGTAAAACATTAAAAGTTATTTAAGGTTTAATTTGAATAATTCTGGAATAATATTCCTGCCTTTTTATTATTCATAATTATGTTAAAAAGGTTTAAAGTTTGAAAAATTGACATTCTGCTAGCTTTTTGGACTATTTTGGCATTTTCAAGGCAAATTTGAAGTTTAGCTACTATTTAAACTACATGCTAGCTGTTTTGGCCAATTTAGGCTTTTTAAAAAGTTTTTTAGATTGTTCTGGAGTTAGGCTAATATTTACATGCTAGCTGTTTTGGCTAGTTTAGACCTTTTTTCCCAGTTTTTTAGGCTATTTTGAAGCTTAGCTATTTTTTTCAGCTACATGCTAGCTGTTTTGGCTAACCTAATTTTAGGCTAATTTGGCATTTAGCTTAAATTTTAGCTGGCTATCAGCTTCCATGTTTTCAGCTATCAATTTCAGCATCTTTAGCGGCCAAATTCAGCTTACAGCATTCACACTAGCATTATTGCAGGTAATGCTATATATCTGGTTTGTAATTATGATACGTTTTTTATTTAAAATGCAGTTTTAGAGTGTTCAATAAATGTTTACCCTCTTCGGCCAGCGACCTAAGGTGTGTTTTGGATTTTGGCCCCTTGTGCGATTGAGTTTGACACTCCTGATCTGAACGCTTCAGCTGAAGTGACACGTTGAACACAGACACTCCAGTCTGGAGTGTTTTAACAGTAGGCTGTATTGGACAGAATGTCCTGGTGTGCATGTGTGTGTTTGAGGTCGGGGCGTGAGCCCATGTGGCTAGCAGCTGCAGACTGCGGGCCTCCCGCTAAACTACGAGGTCGTGTGAACGAATGCAGTCATGGCGCATTCATGCTCTGCCGTAGGCTGGTTTCATCGAAAGCTTAGGAGACACATGCTGTTTTCCAGCTGGAACGTCCACGATTCCCCAAACTAAAGTGAAGGGGCAAAAAGAAAGCAAAGAACTTTATTCACACGTGTTTATGGACAAACCTGTGTTCTGTTTGATCCATTGAAGGGCTGCACATGGGGAGATTATGTATAGCTTTAGATCAGGGGTATCAAGCTCAATCACACAAGGGGCCAAAATCCAAAACACACCTTAAGTTGCTGCCAAACAGGATAAACATTTATTGAAAACGCTAAAACTACATTTTTAAACTTTAAAATGGTAACCTTTTAACATAACTATGAACTAGATATATAGCATTACTCGCGGTAATGCTAGAGTGAATGCTGTAAGCTGAATTTGGCCAGTGAAGATGCTAGTTCTTATAGCTAAAGATGCTGAAAATGATTGCTGAAAACGCCAAAGCTGATAGCTGAAAATGCTGAAGTTGATAGCCGGCTAAAATATTAGCAAAGCGCCAAATTAGCCTTAAAAAAAAAGAAAGAACTTAGGCTAGCCAAAACAGCTAGCCAGTAGCAGAAAAATTCGCTAAACTTCAAAATAGCCTAAAAAAACTGAAAAAAGCTTAATTAGCCAAAACAGCTAGCATGTAGCTGAAAAATTAGCTAAACTTCACAATAGCCTAAAAAAGCCAAAATTAGCTAAAACAGCTAGCATGTAGCTGAAATATTAGATAAACTCCAAAACAGCCTAAAAAATCCTTAATCAACCAAAACAGCTAGCATGTGGCTGAAATATTAGCTAAACTCCAAAACAGCCTAAAACCCCCTAAATTAGCCAAAACAGCTAGCGTGTAAATATTAGCTAAACTCCAAAACAGCCAAAAAAACCTAAATTAGCCAAAACAGCTAGCATGTAGCTGAAATATTAGCTAAACTCCAAAACAGCCTAAAAAAACCTAAATTAGCCAAAACAGCTACCGTGTAAATATTAGCTAAACTCTGAAACAGCCTAAAAAACCCCTAAATTAGCCAAAAACAGCTAGCATGTAGCTGAAAAATTAGCTAAACTTCCAAATAGCCTTAAATACTGAAAAAAGTCTAAATTAGCCAAAACAGTTAGCATGTAAGTATTAGCTAAACTTCAAAATAGCTTAAAAAACCTAAATTAGCTAAAACAGCTAGCATGCAGCTGAAATATTAGCTAAACTCCCAAACAACAAACAAAGGTCAACTTTCACTCTGTGTTACATGGAAAAGACAGACACTAGTTGCATTTCCATTAACTATGTAGACTAATTGCGCTAATTCGATGTGCAATAATAAATTGACCTAATGAAAGCCCGACTATTTCATACATTTCAACATTTCTAGAAATTCAATGAAGTTTTGCACATGTCTCATGGAAACCAGTTGTTGATGGATGCATTCTACACCCACTGTATTTTATTGTGGATTCATTAAGCTAATGTCGTTCTGTCAAACGGTTTAAAGAATCAAACCAGAGATCGTTCAGCCTCACATGGGCAGAAGTGGAGTTTGTTCTTTGAAGGAGAAGCTTTCGAGGAGTGTCTTTTCTCCTGCAGAGACTCCTCAGAACCAGTGTTGTTCTTCTCCTGCTCAGCCGTGTTTGGATAGATCAGGAACATTCAGTTCCCGCGGTTATAGACCTCTGGGCGGATCACAGGAGACGTTTACAGTGACATTTAAGAAAAAAACAAACATTTCATAAGATCGTCTTGCAGCTTCTAAAGCAGCGTTGTACGTTTTCAGTGCACGAGGACAGCCGTTCCTCCTCTACATGGCTCTGGCTCACATGCACGTCCCCCTGGCTCCTGCAGGAGCCGCCAGCGAAGGAGTCTACGCTGCCAGCCTCAAAGAAATGGACTCTCTGGTCGGGACGATAAAAAGCGCCTCTGATGACACGGAGAAGAACAACACTCTCATTTGGTTCACAGGTTATTCACCCGGATGAGACGAGTGTCCTCTCACAAACTGCTGACTCATGAAAACCTATAATTTAGGAGACAACGGACCGTGGGAGCAGAAGTGCCAGTATGCAGGAAGCGTCGGGCCTTTCACAGGAAAATGGCAGACCAACAAAGGTCAAGTGAGTTTCAAACTCCAGCTGAGGGAAGGTTGGATGTGTTTAACTGTTGTGACTTTCAGGTGGCGGTTCTGCGAAGCGGACCACGTGGGAAGGAGGCCACAGGGTTCCCGCGGTGGCGTACTGGCCCGGCAGGATCCCTGCAAACGCCAGCAGCTCGGCCCTGCTGAGGCACGCTCACATTACCCGCATGTTGAGACAGCTTTAAATTCTTCGAATGCTTCGGGACTATCGTATGGAAGCCATTGACTGTATATGAAAACTGCACTGAGTGACCCCGCCCCCTCTTCGACAGGAAGTGTGTCGAAAAAGCCAGAATCAGAATTCTACGGAGAAGTAAAGAGCGAATACTGCTAGTCTTTATTTTTATATATATATATATTTTCTGTAGCGTTAGTTATCCAAGTTTTAAACTGACCAATCAGATGCCTAAACAAAAGTAGGCGGTCTCACCTTCAAGAATCAAAACGTTTGATTGACAGATTTTGTGTAGCCTCGCTTTCAAGTGGACTTCTAACAAACTCACTCCTGATTGAGGAAGGTGGTTGCCATAGAAACGATGACTATGACTCATTCTGACCAATGATGGCTTACTAGGGGTGTGTATCGGCTGGCGATATAATATGTATCGCGATACGCGTCTCACAAACCGATATATATCACGAAATATCCCAAAACTGTAACAGAACAATTTTTTACTTAAAGAGGATGACTTAGATGACAGAGCATCTACTAATGAAACCAATACATGTGTCGGAAATATCCAAAGGAAGTTTTGAAATTATTATGGGATGGCCACACAACCTATGGCGGCCATTTTGTGGCAAAATCTGTGGTTTGGCGATTTTCGCGTATGGGAAAATGTACCTTTTAATCAAGCGATTTTGACGAAATTTGACACACATGCCGCCAGCTCAAGTCTTCAACGACCCCTGGAGTCTCATTGACCTTTGACCTTGGAAAGAGGCCGCCATCTTGGATTAAATAAAAAACCTCTTTTAGTTCCAGCTACAATTGAAAACCCGCCCTAGAGATTTTCATCTCTCGTTTCCTAACTTCTCGATCATCATTGGGAAGTAATTTGGGGGAAAAACGTTACAATTTGAAGTTGAGATTTTAAATGGCGTGCACGTGGCGAGATGCAAAAGTGGCGTCCTCCTGTTACTCGCACATTTTTCAATGTAAAATTGTGAAAATTGAACATCTTGATGCCAGGCTGAAGCTGAAACAAATAACATAACATGGGATATGAAATATATTAAGAATGTGGGCGTGGTTAGCAAAAAACATCTGTTGCTAAGGAAATCAAAAAGTCCACATTTGTTAATTCTTCTGAAATTCACGTTGATCTGTTCGGTATCCCCAGGCGACCAAAACATAAAATAGTTGCTATGGAGATAAAAGCAACAGAAAAGCCGCCATTTTGAAAAAAGTGTTTCTTACTTTTGTCACATAGAGTCTTACAGAAAGAGAAAGGGAGGAAACAAAGTGCGTATACAAATGCAGCTTTAATTTAGATTTAATTGGATTCTACAAAGCAAGAGAAAACAAAAAAGTAAAAAAAAAATGAAATAATCAACTTATTATTGAAATACACAACATTTTGTATATTTAGAAGAGAAAAAAAATCATCTTTCACTCCAAAAAAAAATGTTTTTCTACTTCAAAAGAATAAAATAAATGATATGTGAAGTTGATCTTTCTTTTCCTCAAACAGTGGCATGGACATCTTCCCGACTCTTCTCTCCTTGGCGGGAATAAACCCCCCAACAGACAGGGGCTACGATGGTATGGACGCCACCAGCGTCCTCTTGCGTCAGGAGCACGTGGGTCACGAGGTACAAACATCCCTTTTTTCTACAAAACTCCACTTTTTGAACTGGAATTAGATGTTTGTTTTTAATTTGGTGCTTGCAGTTTCTCTTTCACCCCAACAGTGGCGCTGCGGGGCGGTTTGGGGACCTGCAGGCGGTTCGAGCTGGGAAATACAAAGCCTTCTACATCACAGGTGCAAACGCACGTCACTTGTCTCCAAGTTTGTGTTGATGCTGTAAACACAGAGAATCTTTCTCCCGAGTCTGTGGAGGCCTATGTGTTGTGCCGTCATGCTGGTGCTAGTTTGTAGATAACCAGACGTACATAAATGTGACGTGGATGTCCCGTCAGGTGGAGCAGAGGCTTGTGGGGGAGCAACGGGACGCCCGCAGCTCCACGATCCGCCGCTGATATTTGATTTGGAGCGAGACGCGGCGGAGGAAACGCCCCTGGAGGTCCACACACCTGAATACCAGACAGTGGCACAGAGAATCGCTCGCAAGAGGGAGGAGCTATTGTGGGACATCGCCACGGACGAGTCTGTGTCCACAGCCGACTACAGAAAGGAGGAATCGGCGGCACCGTGCTGCGATCAAAGGCAGGCCGTTTGCCGGTGCAAAACCCTGGACTGAGGCGGGGAAGACACAAGAATTTAGCATGGATGTACCTTCAGAAACCATGAGAAAATCCAAGATAATAGTATTTTGTTGGTATCCCGGAAGTTTAAAGTCCCCTCCAAGTATATATTGTCTTCTATTGTAAATTTGTGCTCTTTTAAAGGGTTACCAAACCCTAAATCAACTTTTTTTGGTCTATAAATGAGGCTTTAAAAGTTCTGTCACAGTCATTTCCACATTTTTGATTAATTAAAATAAAGTTTTTTAATTTTTAAAGTCAAAAACCGTCTGTGTTCTGCCCCCTACAGGTTGAATCAAGGTATTACAGTTGAATTTTCTGATTGGTCAAACCATGTAAGTTTCAGACCTCCCATCAATGATAACAGTCCAGCCCATAAGCCCCACCCCTCTGAATGGATTTACAAATTTTGTCTGTGGGTGGAGTCAGCCTCAACTTCCCTGTTTGGTTACCCTTTAATTATAATGATGCTGTTTTTAGATAAAATTAAAACACCTGTCTCATTTTTGACCCTTTAACACCAACAGCCGAATAACACACATTCTTCAAACTATACAATTAACACAATTAAAGTGGATTCTGAAGCTGAGAAAAGGGAATTTCAGCGCAAATAATTCATATTTCAACATGTTTAATGGACACGTTTTGCAAGTAAAACCCAAAGAGTGTCTTAAAAACGTGCGTAGTGATGGACGAACATGTGTTTTGAACACATTTACATTAGAAATAGTCTCTTAAACGCAAGTTTTAGATGTCAGTGTGATCGTAGCTTCAGAGCTAGCCTTCAGTTAACCCAGGGGTCGGCAACCTTTAACAGTAGAAGAGCCATTTGGGCTTGTTTTCCACTGATCAAAACCTAGACGGAGCCGTATAGTCTTACTGTTTTATCACTGAATACTGTTCTCTATGCTATTAAGAACTCATTCTCCCAGAATGCAATTTGCCTTTAAGAAATTTGGATTTGCATTTTTTTTAAAGTTTTTTAATAAATGTGAATCATTTGAAACATAAGCGAAAATATAACAAGAAACTTGCATGTCTCAAAATTTGATTTTTTAAAATGTTTTTACCTTCTACCATTAGTAGAGGCCAAATTAGCCAAAAAACTTAGCTCGTTACTTAATTAAAAGCAACTCCAAATTAGCATAAAATTCCTCAGTAAATTAAATTAGCCAAAAATGTTAGCATATTAGCAAAGCTAAAGTCTAAATTAGCCTACAAACCCCAAAAGATAACAAATTAGCCAATAAATGTTAGCATATATGGCTAAAATATTATCTAAACTCCAAATTAGCATAAAAAACTAATTAGAGGCCAAATTAGAAAAAAGGTTTACTTGTTGCCTAATTACTAGATGAACTCTAAAATAACCTAAAATGCCTCAGTAAACTAAATTAGTGAAAAACGTTAGCATGTTGCTAAAATAAAAGCTAAATTTTAATTATCCCAAAAAACTTCACCTAGTCCACAACAAACTAGCAAAAAAACGTTAGCATGGTGCTAAAATAAAAGCTAAATTTTAATTATCCCAAAAAACTTCACCTAGTCGACAAACTAGCAAAAAAACGTTAGCATGTTGCTAAAATAGAAGCTAAACTCTAATTTTGGGGGAAAATTACTTTTATTTTATTTTTCTTCAGGCAGAGAGCCACCATGGAGACATAAAATAGCCACATGTGACTCTGGAGCTGCATGTTGCAGACCCCTGAGTTAACCCTTAAACACCGGAGCTCCAGTGTTTATGTTCTTTGATTTTCTGTAACTTTAAACTAAAAACAGCCAATATTGTTGAGTCTGGAGCAAATAAACATTAAATATATTTGTAAAAATTAAAAGTAGGACGCCATGTTTACGATTAGCCGCCATTTTGGATTTTTCTTTTCTGAAAGAGAGGATCTTGAGGAACATCCATGCTGAAGTTGGTGCTTGTGCAACAAAATGTACAATTAATCTGGAATATTAACCACTAAGCAGAGCCTTATTTTGGAGTTTTTTTTTTTTTTTGAGGTTCAACGTCCAATCCAGCAGATGTGCAAACAGACGGCGGTTAAACTTTGGAGCTAAAACAGGTCAAACATTTTGATTTTTTTAAAACATCCTGCAGACCATTTTATTACATCCTAAATAGAGAAATAAATACTGTTGTAGAAATTAAACAAACAAAACAAAAATATTTTTTGCTTTAATGTGATAAAATGATGCAAAAAAGTGATTTTATTTGGGCAAATTTTAATAAAATGAAGAAAAAAAAACCAACACTCATTGCAAAAGTTTAATGACATCTTTGTACATTTTAATGGGTTTAAAAGTTCAGTACTGAATGGATAAACACAGCTCAAAAGGTGAACTAACATCGCCATCTTTTGGCAAATCACATCTAGGTTTTGTACTACACAAGTACAATATAGAAATGTTATATACATACAATAAAAACCCTCCATATAAATTACTCATACGCGGTAGGTCTATGTGTGGGTGTGTAATACTTGTTTTTACAGGAATATTTGATATTGATGCGGTAAATATAAAAGAATCCTGAAATGGATCGACTTGTAACTTTGCCGTTTGTTGCTCCTTCAGCTTTCATATCTGCTGCTACTATAGTTAGCATCATAGCTGCTTCAGAATCAAATATTGTGAGGTATTCAATCCCTCCTCCATAGTAAGGAAACCTTTTTCCTTCCTCTTCTCCTCGATGACTAAAAACTCTCATTTTGCTTCAGATTTGAACCTTTTTTTGCTCTTTTTTATATCTAAAGCTGCAACTTGTTCATATAGCTGTGGTGATTTACATACATTTAGGCTTTAAAGTTCATAAAACCTTCATTTTTTTCTAGTTTGCACAAATGTGAAAGTGAGGTTTTAAAACTAAAATTATTGCAAATATTTAATCCTTGAAATCTGTGAGTTTATGAAGCTCTAGATGTTTTTTCCGACAAATTTTAAGTCTGTTTAGATCATCACTGTGGTTTTTTGGAATGATTTATGGCACTATCTTTGTAGTTTTCTGGGATTTTTTTAACTCAAATCCAGAAATATTTTCTACATGCCTTCTCCTGTTCTGATCATCAAACAAAATCTCCTTAAAATATATTTATCTGTGCAAACATGGAGCCTTTTTTAGATTTATTAAAGAGTTTCTGTAATTCAGCAGCGTTTAATATAAGATCTAAATGAAATAGTGTGATTATGCTGTATAAATGTCATCTCAGATCTTCATAAATTGCTATTGCCTTCTTTAAATTTGACCTAAATCCGTCAAAAGTAACAAAAAAAAAAAGACGGTTCGAGTACTCAGAGTAAAGTTTTGCTGGAATTTTGACTAAAATTGTGTCGACTGAAAGGAAAGAGAAATTATTTTGTTGACATATGACGTGAAAAAAACTATAGATTTGAATTTGCGCGATAAAAAAATGCTTTAAAAAAACCTTTCAGTGGAATCAAAATCCTGCAAAAAGGAAATCGGAACTTTCACTCTAACATCCGCATCAACCGAAATCTGCTAATTCAAAGTGTCTCAAGTGAGCAGGAGATGAGGGAAACGGGAAATATCCTTAAAATTAAAGACATCCTGGGAAAAATTGGGAAAATCTTTGGAAACTGATATGCAGAGTTACTGCGTAGGAGAAAATGTGCAAAGACTCAAAGACGTTTCCACTCAAAAAACATCTAATCTTCTTTAATAAAAAGAAAAATCTGGAAAATCTTTGAATTTTAGGTCAGGGGTCTGCAACCTTTAACTCTAAAAGAGACATTCGGGTCACTTTTTGGACCAATGAAAGCCACTCTTAAACATAAAAAATTCAAAAATGTTTTTCTCATTCATCAAATGTAGTTTTAAATATTTATAATAATAGAATTATAATTTTTCTCTATATTTATAACAGGGTTGTGAACATTAATGCACGCAATTGATCAAAAATAATTAACCCATGAATATTTATAAATGCAAATTAATTACATCTTGTGAAGAGACATTAAAACATTTCATAAAGTATTATTCCACTTACGAAAAAAATATTTCTTTAGTTTTTTTGTACTATTCTTGTTATTTTATCAGTTTAGATCACTTTTTCACAAAAGCGGACTATTTGATCCGGCGCGTTGTCACGGTAACCCAACGACACATCGCTGAGCCTCGACTGTAGCGGCAAAGGAAAGTGATATAAATACGGATTGTCACAAAAAGTTAAATAAAACTTCAGTTTAGAGAGAAAGTTCACCCTTTACTGCTTGTTTTTGTCCAGAAGATGAATGCAATGTTGTTTTAAAGCGGCCTGCGCAGTGATGTAGAGCTGACTGGAACTTTTTTTTCTTTTTTTAAGGTGTGCATGTTAATTTCTTATTACCATTCTTGGTTAATACCTGATAAATTTAAACATTTCACACAAAAAAATGAAGGAAACATTTTCTTTCTGGCCTGTTTTTGTTAAAATCTGCACATTGTCAGATAAAATGTACTTACTAAAACATGATTAATCACAAATGTATGATAAATCTGATTCATATTTATATCGATGACATCATTTATTAAAAGTAATCATATTGTGATTATTATCAGATAATAAGTTCGGCAAATACCGCTAGCAAGAATTTTTGCAATTAATCGCGATTATTTTTTAAATTAATTATCGCGATTAATTTCCCAGGTTTGCAATTAATTAACTAAATTTTTTTAATCTATTCTCTGCCCTAATTTATAACAATTTTATGTTATTTTACGTAAGAAAGCAGCACAAAAAGAAATAAAATACATTCAGTGTGAAATAATTGTTTTAAAACATTAGCAGGGGCGGGTTAACTCGGGCTGGGTATCGGTTGGAATTTCCAGAAACGATTCGATTCGATTCACAGCAGCATGAATCGATTGAATTGCGATTTTTTTCCGATTCTTTCGATTCAATTCAATTTTAAGTTTACAAATTTATACACATTTGTTTAGAAATACATTAAAAATCTTCAATTTAATTTGAATATATTTATATTAATCTGATACAGTTAACATGAGATTGTTAATATCATACAGTGTTACATGGATTCTCTAAAGGAGAAGTTCTAACTAAAATGTTCAGATCATTAACATTGTAAACAGTTCTGTTTCTCCTGGAGGACGTTTCAGTTTGGCCACTAGGTGGCGATCGCGCTATAGAAGTACACTTTATTCCAGAAGAAGACAACAGTATGAGGGGAAAAAAACGAAGTTTTAGACCACAAATAGTTACTTTAAAAATTATTTCCTTAAAAGAGTTTGAAAAATTAATCCCTGTAAGTAAATAAAGATGTTCATTTAGTCAACTATGTATTTTTTTTGGGCAACCGAACGTTAGCATTAGCCGTCCAATGGGAAATTCTATTGAACGTTAGCATCAAGCTAGCGAACGTTAGCCTCATGTGCTAAATCGATTTATATCTTTTGTGAATCAATTATTGATCTATTAAGCTTAAATCAATTCAAATCGATTTAATGTGAAAGAGTTTCAAATTAGCACATTCAATGAATTTAATGTTTTCTTGACTAAGTAAAAATAATTAAAAAATAATAATTTCTTTAAGTGTAATTTCAGTTTTTAAATGAAACTTTGGATTCTTGACATTAATGTTGTCTAAAGTGTACCAGTAATGAAGTTATTTGCAGGATTTAAAAAATAAAAATAATTTTTACAAATGCTGCTCAGCATGTGGCTCCGGAGCATCAGGTTGCAGACCCCTGAATTAGGAAGAGACTACATCATCAAAAACTCAGAAAACTCGGCCTTCCTCCCACAGCTGCATCGTCTTGTCATGTAATGTTCTTGCTTTAAGCATTTATTTTTAGAAATATCTAACACTGATGTTAATGCTTTTACAAAGCACATGTCTATTTTACTGTCAGCTGTGAAGATCTCATCATCTTCTCCTGCTGAGAGGAGGGAGAGGGACACAGAAACAGTTTCTAAGGTTTGACCCAAAGACGGATGAACGGCGCCGTCTTCCCAGCTTGAAATAAATAACATGTTTGATATCAATGCGGGGAGAAGTTCAGGGAACGTTTGGTTGGTTGGTTAGTTACTCTGGTTGCTAACGGGAGGAAACTCGTTTTCGTCATCCAGACAAATGGGGCCTTCAGCCAGTTCGTGCTCAGGGATGACCTCTCCCTTCTGGGCTCCGCCCTCTTCAGAATAGCCTAAAATAAAACAGGAAAAAGATTTTTGCATGTTTCAGAAAATCCATCTAAATAGCACTTAAAATCAACTGTAGATTACATAGACCACCAAGATATTTTTATCTTATTTAAAATAGATATTTGGGATAATAACGCACTAAAATTGTCACATTTGTAAAAAAATAAATTATTTCCTTTTAAAGCAAATCAATTTAATCATAAATGTCCACAGCTGACACCAATGAGGGCTTTTTTAATTTTGATAAATCCATTTTGTTGGAAGCACATGTGAGCCAGTATCTCTTTTACAACTTCAGTTTGAGTTTAAATTAGAGCTAACGTTAACACATTGACCATTGACTGTATATTCACTGGACATATCAACTGCAAATTCCAAGAAGGCCAAAATCCAAAATAGATTTACTGAAGTCATTTTATTAGTCAGAATAGCTATTCTCCTAATTTTTAAAGATATTTTTTTCTTTATCACAAGTTATTCAAGTTATAAACTGACCAATCAGATGCCTCAGTAAAATCATGTGATGCCCGCTGGCCCCGCCTAAAACATTTGATTGATAGCTTAGAAGGGAAATAAGACAAGTCTATGGCGTTAATGCGTGTGATTAATAATAAAAAAAAAGTTAACACATTTATATTTATTAACACAAATTAATTTGCCAATCTTCTTTTATAGGTTGGACGATCAGGGTTCCATGATGAGCGTTAACGTCCGATAATGCACACTTTGTGGGACATTATCCCTAGTTCTGGGTATGGATTATAATTTCCAGAAACGATTCGATTTACCAGAGCCTGAATCGATTTGATTCCGATTTTTTTCGATTCTTTAATTCGATTTAATTTTAAGTTTACCATTTATACACATTTGTGTAATGCAAATTCCATTAAAAGTTAGCATCAAGCTAGCGGGCTTTAGCGTTATGTGTTAAATCGATTTATATTTTTTATGAATTGATTATTGATCTATTAAGATCAAATCGATTAAAATAAATTTTATTAACCCAGTCCTAATTTTCCCACTTATACCATGGTCACTTACGAAATAAAATATAAATATTCAACTGAGTTTTAGTACTTTATTGTTGTTATTTTTGGGGATTTAGATTGTTTTTTCACAAAAAGTGGACTATTTGATAGGTACCGTTGTCATGGTAACATGACAATGCGCCGCCGACACCGACGGCTAAAGGAAAGCCGTATGCAGTAAATGCTGATCGTCTTGATGGATTAAACAAACCTTCAGTTCAGAGAAAGTTCAACTCTTACAGCTTGTTTTGTCTTAAAGAAGCCTGCGCACTGATATTGATCATTTGGGCTATGTAACCAGAACTTCTTTTTTTTTTTTTATCCAGATTCAGCAGCCAATCAGAATCGAGTATTCACCTGGACCACTGTTTAAGTTCATTTAAAGCGCAGAAACACAATTTCAGACAAAAAAATTAAGTAAAATTTTTCTTTCTGGCCTTTTTTTTGTTCAAAAGTCGCATGATTACCTATGAGCGTGGTGGACGATGGCGGCGTGGATGGGAGCGCCACGGTGGCGGCGTAGGACTGACCGGCTGGCTGTGGACAGACGTCCTCTGGGCTCTCTTCTTCTTCAGGTTCATCTTGTTCTCCGCTGGTTTCAAAGAGTCTGTAGAGTGAAAGTAGGCGGAGTCTCAACAACTTTAACCAACACCGGAGCAAACTCCGCCTCCAACGCATACCTGTGTTTCTGAACGAGGACACACTCGCCTCCATCCTGGGGATCCACGTTGTAGATGTAAAGGAACCCGTCCGAGGACGCCACCAGCAGTCTGGGAAGTTTCTGGATTCTGTGAACAAACGGGAATAAACCTCCAAAAATAAAACAACAAACGCTCCTTCTGCTGGCTTCTGTGTCCTCACGTAGCAAGAGCACAAATGTTCTTCAGGCCGAACATGTTGAGGCGAACGGTGGCGAAAGCTCGGTCCTGGTGCATCATGTCCGACACGTGGGTGGGCAGGTAGGTGCTGGCGGCGGTGAACATTTTGCCAACGTAGGTTGACCAGGTTGGAGATTCTTCCTCTTGACTTCAACACAAAAAGGTTCAAAATGGTGAACGTTCATTCATAAAAACTGATTCTTTCAATATCTTATTTAACAAGAAACCAAAAAAGTTCTCAGAAATTTATCTTAAAAACTTTTTTCAGTAAAATCTCCACTAGGGACCGGTGTTGCGCATTAGCCACGGCTATAAACACTGACACAAGCATCAGATTGTTATAATGCAAAGATCTATGTTCTTTTGTATTTGTCCCCATCAAATAAACAAATAAATAAGTTTGATCTCATCTACTGGCTTAACTTTGATGACATAAGAATTTGAGACACACACTGTAAAAAGTGAAATATTAGATTGGAGGTGTGAGGGGCTGTAAGCTAGTGGGAGAGCGTGTAAACAGATGGATGATGGGGAGTGAGGGGGGCTTCCTCCAAGCCAACAGTTCCACTCAGAACTCATTGCTAATGACCTCCTGCTGCTCTGCAGAAACAATATCCAAGAAAACGTTTTTAGATTTTGGTTAAAACCGACATCATCATAATGGAAGATCACTGCGAACTCGGGCTGCCACGTTTAGTCGACTAATCGACGACTAACATACTATTAAAACATCGACGACTAATTTAATAGTCGATTAGTCGTTACTTTGTATTATAGAGTAGAGTTTAGTAAAGTTGAAAGTTATAAAATCAATCTGTCAGCTTTTTGGAATATTTTTGTATTTTTACTAAGGTTTTAAAGGCTAATTTGGAGTTTAGCTAATATTTCAGCTGCATGCTAGCTATTTTGGCTAATTTAGGATTTTTTTTCAGCTTTTTAGGCTAATTTGGAGTTTAGCTAATATTTCAGCTGCATGCTAGCTATTTTGGCTAATTTAAGATTCTTTCAGGTCTTTAGGCTATTTTGGAGTTTAGCTAGTATTTCAGCTGCATGGTAGCTATTGTGGCTAATTTAGAATTTTTTTCAGCTTTTTAGGCTCATTTGGAGTTTAGCTAATATTTTGGCTGCATGCTATCTATTTTGGTTAATTTAGATTTTTTTTTTAGCTTTTTAAGCTAATTTGGAATTTAGCTAGTATTGCAGCTGTATGGTAGCTATTTTGGCTAATTTTTATTTTTTTTAGCTTTTTAGGCTAATTTGGAGTTTAACTAGTATTTCAGCTGCATGGTAGCTATTTTGGCTAATTTAGATTTTTTTTCAGCTTTTTAAGCTAATTTTGAGTTTAGCTAATATTTTAGCAGGCTATCAGCTTCAGTGATTTCAGCTATTAGCTTGAGTAATTTCAGCTACCAGCTTTAGTGTTTTTAGCTATCAATTTCAGCATCTTCATCTATCGTCACTATCATCTTCAGCGGCCAAATTCAGCTCACAGCATTCACATTAGGATTAGCGCAGGTAATGCTATATATCTCATTTTCAGTTCGTTTAAAGCTAATGTTGGTTAAGATTAGTGCTTGACATCCAGTTTAGGCATGACTTGATTAGTCGACTAATAGGAAAAAATAATCGGTGATTAGTCGACTATTAAATATTCTTTTGTGGCAGCACTACTGGGAACGCTTTGAAGATAGATCAAAAGATGATCATAGTGGGTATTTGGTAAAAGCATTCGATGCAACCTCCATGGGAGTTTATTTTTAGCGTTTGCCTCGTTGGGTCATAACAGGTGAGACGTCTTGGCCGCCCTTACCTGGGGCTGTGCTGCTCCAGCTTGAAGATGTGGACGGTCTCTGTGTTGCTGGAGGCGCACAGGAACTGAGCGTCTGCACTGAAGGACAGCGAGCTGATGCTAACATATCTGTAACACATGAAATGAAGAAAAACAAACTTATCATCTCTATTTCTATTGTCATTGAATTCAAAGGAAACCTGAGTACCAACCTCTTCATCCCTCGCCGAAATTCAAACAGCTTCTGACCTTCAGGGATGCTGAAGACTCGGATTACAGTTCCCTGAGGAAAAGGAGGAGATGTTCAGACTCACTGGAAGACGAGAAGTTTATCAGAAGTCAAAGAGAGGTTTACTTTCTCTGATGCGCTGGCTAGTTTGGAGCCAGAGGCGTTGAAGGTGAGTGCTGCCAGAGGGCTGTCGTGAGCCTGGATCAGAGTCACCGTGCTCTGAGGAGGAAAACAAATGTTTTCTGTTATATTTTTTCCATGAAAATCCATGTGCTGCTGGCAGAGGAGAGCCTCACCAGGCTGTTGGCATCATAGATGGTTATCTCCCCCATGGTGGCACTGCCGGGGTACGCCAGGTAGGAGTTAGTCTGGTTGACAGAAAGGGCACACAAGCCTACAACAGAGGAGTGAGAACATTGGTGGTTCTCCTGCTCCTTTACGGAAGTTTTTCAGCAGGACATTACTGCTTGTATTTTTGGTATTCTTAACCTTGATAGTTTTTTAAATATTGAGTAGAATTTAGCAACAAGCCTTTAAATATATTTATGGGATATGCTTTCATCTTTTTTGGTAATTTAAAAAAAAAGAGTTTAGCTAATATTTTGGCTAATCTGTTATCTGCAGTTTTTTAAGGGTAATTTAGAGTTTAGCAACATGCTAACGTTTTTGGATCATTTGTTATCTACTGAGGTTTTTTTAGGCTAACTTAAAGTTTAGCTAATACTTTAGCAACATGCTAAGGTTTTTGGCAATTTTTTTATCTACTAGGGTTTTTTTAGGCTAATTTAAAGTTTAGCTAGTATTTTAGCAACATGCTAACGTTTTTGGCTAATTTGTTATCTACTGGGGTTTTTAGGCTAATTTAAAGTTTAGCTTCAATTTTAGCAACATGCTAACGTTTTTGACTGATTTGTTATCTACTGGGGTTTTTTAGGCTAATTTAGAGTTTAGCTAATATTATAGCAAGATGCTAACGTTTTTGGCTAATATGTTATCTACTGGGTTTTTCTAGGCTAATTTAGAGTTTAGCTAATATTTTATCAACAGGCTAACAGGCTGCTAAAATGATAAACTGTGACCAATCAGGGACTTGAATTTAGTTGTGACATGTAGGTTGGATCCTTTTCAAAACATGGAACAAGATTGGGAAGATTAAATTATTTATTAAATTATTTTTTGCGCTTTTTCTGCCGACCTGGAATTCAATTTTCATATACTTCATATACATTCTTTCATATATCAGAATAGAGCTGTGAAAGAAAAAGCCTTGAGCAGAGTAAGGTTTGCATCGCTTCGACATTTCACATCAAGCCACATCCCACTGTGAGTGGCAGACAAGCACTAGTAAACAGTAAAAAAACAAACAAAAAAAAAAACAAAAGAAGAAGAATCCTCTTTCCTGCCGCTCCACGAATGGCTGGTTTGAACACCACTGGCTAAACGTGCCTTCATGAAGCCGGGTAAAATGCGTGCACATGGTGTGAACGCAGCATCGCGTTCATGTGTTGCAATGCAAGTTTTTAAGTGATTTTTTAGGCTAAACGTGAAACCAGATAGGCAGACTGACAGTTAAACCAATTGAACTTCGACTAATCAGGGACTTGGATCTATCAGTGACGTATGGGTAGCATCATTTTCATAGCATAGAAGCACCAACCGGTTAAAAATCAATCATAAAGTTGAAATAATTGATAGCGGTTCGTGCCCGACTGGAATTATACGACATCAAGTCTGTCATATATCGGAATAGAGCTGGATTAGAGCAAGATTCGTCAACGTCTTGCACCAAGCCTTTTTCAACTGTGAGTACAACCGCTAGTATTGGGCACCAACAAATCTGTGTGAACACCATATGCGAGACAAACCCCACGTTCAGCGCGGTCTTGAACGCGTCACACATGTGAACGTACCCTAACAGTAAATGAGCTGAGTGACACTTCATCCTCTACCCTGCAATTATTAGAAAAGCAACTTTAGTATTCTAATTTAAATGATTGAAAGACATTTTTTTATATTTTAGGGCATTTATTTCATATTTTATTTAAAGGGTCTGTATCGTGCTATTCTTAAGCCTTTCAGAGTAACCTTAAAATATATAAAAATTACACATTTTAAAGCTTAAAAAAGTTGATTTTTGCATGATTTAAGCCCTTTAAAAAAAAACAACAATTCTCATGAGTTTGACCGTACCTGATGGGTTGACGGGGGTGTTGAGGAGGGTCTTGAGCAGTTTCATGTCTCTGATGTTATGGATGTAGATGGACTCTTCCAGACACACCACCAGCCGCTGGCATAATAAACAACAGAGTTCAACAAGCCCAAAGAAGAGGGACAAACCGAACAAAAACCTCCTCTCTGCTCTCACCTGTCTGTTGAGCCTGACGGAGAGGATGTTGTTAGAGTAGCTGTAGTTACAGATCTCTGTGCCCTTCTTAAAGTGGTAAACATTCATCCTCCTGGGCATGGAGAGGCTGACCACCACCACCAAGCTGCTGGAGAACAGCCGCTCCACAATGTAGATGTCCGGACATTCCACTTTGGAAAAAACACAGGAGTCACTTTGGAAATGTTGACTTTATGGAACCAATTTAAAGTCTCACTCTGATGAATTTTCAAAGCGTTCCCTGTGTTTTTTTTAATTGAAATTATGCCTTTTTTAGTCAAATGTCATTTTCTAGGACATGTGAACAGAGCAGCAGGAGTTCATCAGAAATGTGGGACTGTTGGAGTAACCCTGCCCTCACTTCCCATGATACCTTTGTTTAGTTGCCCCTCATACCCCCAACTTAACATTACCAGTGCAACAAAAATGGCGAGCTATCCAGACGTACAGCTTTGAGCAAGACGCCACCTCAGATGAAGAAAACTAAGACGTTCATGGATCTATCCGTTGGCAATTAGATCTATTAGAATGGAGTGGAGCACTTGTATGTCAAATGTACAATATTTTTCCAAAATAATTTTGTCCGTCTACCCCGATTCACAACAATTTGAACATAAAATACTCAGAAACAAGTTGAATTTTCTTAATATATGACCTCTATCATGAGAAAAATGACACAACAATACAATTTTCATCGGAGTGGGGCTTTAAATCTTGTTTGAATTAATTTAAATAATTTCTCTGGATATTAATGCTACAGAAAACTCATTCAGCAGAACTTCTGAATCATCTAACCACACTTTAGGTCATATTTGAGCTGTCACACTGAGATCATAAAACACTTCCTGCTGAATAAATGGATTTACTTAAACAAGCAAAAACACAAATGTGCGGAAATCAGAGAATGATTCAGCGTGAAGAACAGTTTTCCTCATACCTCCCTCATGGATGCATTCCAGTTTGTCCACAGCTGTGACAGAGAAGAGCCGGTAACCAGTTTTGGTGCCCACAGACAAGGAGCTACAAGAACAAACACAGAAGTTCTTATCAGTCAAACAGGATTGTTAGGATGACCCATAAACTGAACATTATGAGGGGGTTTTCTACGGCAAAATAAACGATTCTTATTTTTTATTAGTATTTTTTAAATATATTTACAACTTAATTGTATTTAAATTATTAGATCAGGGGTGTAAAACTCAATCGCACAAGGGGCCAAAATCCAAACCACACCTTAGGTTGCAGGCCAAACAGGATAAACATTTATTAAACACTCAAAAACTACATTTTTAAAACTTTAAAACTGTAACTTTTTACCATAGTTATAAACTAGATATATAGCATTACCTGCAATTATGCTAGTGGGAATGTTGTAAGCTGAATTTGGCTGCTGAAAATGCTAGTGCTGATAGCTAAAGATGCAGAAATTGATAGCTAAAAACACCAAGGCTAATAGATGAAAACGCTAAAACTGGAAACTAAAACAACAAAAAACATAGGTTGGCCAAAGCAGCTAGCATGTTGCTGAAAAAAATACCTTAACTTCAAAATAGCCTAAAATATGGAAAAAAATATCCTAATTTAGCCAAAACAGCTAGCATGTAGCTGAAAAAATAGCTTAACTTTAAAATAGCCTAAAAAAATTAAAAGAAATTCATTAAATAGCCAAAACAGCTAGCATGTAGGTGAAATATTAGCTAAGCTACAAAATAGCCTAAAAAAAAGGCTAAATTAGAACAAAAAGCTAGCATGTAAACATTAGCCAAAATAGCCAAAAAAAAGTTTAAAAGCCTACATTAGCCAAAACAGCTAGCATTTAGCTGAAACATTAGCTAAACTGAAAAATACCCCAATTTTTTAAAAGCCTAAATTAGCTAAAACAGCTAGCATGTAGCTGAAATATTAACTAAACTCCAAAATAGCCTAAAAAATCTTAGCAAATGCCAAAATAGTCCAAAAAGCTAGCAGAATGCCAATTTAAAAAACTTTAAAACAGTAACTTTTTAACACAATCATGAATAATAAAAAGGCATGAATATTATTCCAGAATAAATCAACTTAAACCTCAAATAACTTTAAATATTTTACTCTTCACAAAAATATATTTTGTCAAAATTATACAAGTTAGAAATAAGCACAAGATAACATCGGGTCATTAATAACAATAAAATAAAATGATTTGGAGGGCCGGATACAATTTCCCGGAGGGCCGGATCCGGCCCCCGGGCCTTGGCTTTGACCATAGACTGTATATAAAATTATTTTTACAGTCTATGGCTTTGACACGTGTGTATTAGAGGAAGTGCTTTAACGTTTCTGTTTAGATTGTCTTAACAAAGGGCTCTCTGAAAGCTCCATAAAAAAGGCCTCATTTGAGTTATCCTGACTGGAGATGACAAATGTCACAGAGATAAGAAGGACGGTTTAACCACCTGTTTTGTTTTGTCAAATCCTGGGTCAGGTTTTTAATGAGAAGGTCACATTTTTTCCACAATTTTTGAACAACTTTAAGAGAAAAAAGTTGCTTTTTTTTAAATAAAGTTAATTCCAAATTAGTGATTTTTAAAATATGAATTATTAACAAGCTGTGTAAAGAGTTTAGTGTGTTTACACACACATATGACCCGTTTTAACTGTAATTCACAGCAGCCACAAGTTTGTTGCCAAAACAGCACTTTAGTGTGCAACAGGCCTGCAGATTAACACGGTGGCCTCCTTCCAGCTCCAGTTTCTGTGTTTATGTTGTTGTGTTTAACCCCCCCAACAAAAGTACTCTGTCAAAAACAGGAAATTCCATTATTTTTTGGATCAAGGGCTCCAGGTTGGGCCGCAGGTCGCTTACGTGGTGTCCTGGTTGAACGAGGCACAGATGAAGCCTCGGTGTAGTCCGGGGCTCTCCGGCGCGTCCTGGGACTCCATCCCAGCGGCCCAGTTCGCGGCTGACCCCCTGCCGAGGTCGGAGGCCGTGGCGGGCTTGGGGTCGATCGACTCTGGAGCCCGCTTCCTCTTTCTTTCTGTGCTTCCAGACTCCAAACGCCACGCTCGCACTCTTTTATGGACCCGAACGTCCTGCCAGCTCCCCCCGGACGGCACGCATCGCCCGCCGACTGTGACCTCCCAAACTGTTTCCAAAAACCCGCTAACTGCACTTCCGGGATAGCCGATGTGTTGTCCGCTAGTTTCAATTGTGTTATTAATGTGTTATTAAGAACGTTAACACAGCAAAACAAAAACAGCTGATGGGATGATGCGTCATTTTAAGGTGCGTCGCCATTGGCCGATGAGAGCAAACTAGTTTGTCTTTAGTCGCATTTCATTGGCTGAATTGGTCCAACCCGCCATATGATTGGACAAAGCAACCACTCATCAAACAAGCCCCGCCTTCCCAGAAAGAACTAACTGCTGATTGGTCAGGGGCACCTTTAGGCTCATCAGGGGGGAAATGTTTTGGGGATTTCATTGGATAACACAAAGGAAGACTGCTAAAAAAAATTACCCTTTGGTTGTTTTTTTTAACTTAACGTCTGGAACACGTTGTAAGTTACTTTATGCAAATTTTTACTTCAACCATGAAACTTTGAAAACTTGTTTTGCATTTTTTTTGTTAATTTCTTCTAAAACATGCGCTGTTTTGGTTCTTTTTGTAGTGTTCACTAAAAAAAGTTTTTAAAGAGGAAGGTGCAGATTAAGAGAGGCACTGAACTTCAAAACAAATTTAAATATTAAAAAAATAAATACAAATAAATGAGTTTCAATCTTTACACTAAAACAAAATAAATAGTGGTTATAATTAATTTCTGAGCCTCCTGGTAATTGTGATTAATTCATAGTATTTATAACGTTATTGATGGCAACTAAGGAATGTACTTTTCTTTTTTTTGTTATTTCTGCCAGAGCTGAATGAGTATTAAGGAGTAGACTTGAATTAGTAACATCTGCCTGATAAAAGTAAATTAAACTAAATTAAATTAGTCATTTGTGGTCAGTTTTTAATCCACATGTGTTGTCTTTGTATTTTGACTTGTGGCTTTCTAATTGTTCTAAAATAAGAAAACAAAAATACAAATATAAATGTATTTAATATAAAATGAATTTCAATAAATTGAACACACACACACTGATTGATAGTGGCTTTTATAAACAATTACTTATCAAGTCATTTTGATTTGCGTTCTGCTTTACCATCTTATTTTAACTAACTTCGCTAATATTATTTACAATATGTTTTTGTTATTTAATTTGTATTTTAATATCGTGATTTATTCTATTTTATTTTATTTTATTATATTTATGTTATTTTATTTTATTTATTTTTTATTTTATTTTATTTTTTTTTTTTATTTTAACAAACAAAAAAACTTTCACACCTTTTCCTTAAAGTCACATGTCCGTGCGGTCCCTTTAAGGTTGCCAGGGGCAACGAGCTCATATGTCAGAACGAGAAGGATTGACGTCAATGACGGCTGTTGATTGGTCCTCAGCCGTATCCGGTGGGGCAGCGGTCCAGGGCCAGGAAAAAAATCGAAGTGAGGAGGAGGATCGGGTAACGGTGCGCTTTGTGAAATATCTAATCTACCGAGTGTCCGTCGAAAGGCTCGGTGGGATTTTACAGCTTCGAGTGAGTATCATCGTCGTTTGGGCGCGCGGAACGTTTGACCTTTAAACGGGCGAAAATTGTTTCCTTCGCTTCTCGTTTGTTTATGCTAGAACTCAAGATGGCGTCATTGAAGGGGAGCTTTGCCTTTGCACTGAGCTAGCCAAGCTAGGCATCAAACGAAACGCGCTCACCGTAGGCCACAGATAGTTGACGTGAAGCTTAAATATGTCAATATAAACAACAAATGATAGTTAAATAATCGATTTATTTAGTTTTTAATCGAATTCTGTTATTACAGTTTACTTGGTTGTGGTATTTCTGCTTTCTGTCGAAGCTATCCTGACCTAGACGGGGCTCGACGAGCATTTCTCTTCCAGAAAGCTAGCATATTTGCGTAATTTGTTGTTATTTGCATATATTTTACTTATTATATATAGTGTAACGCATCCTCATAGTTTTAACATAAAGTCATTTTGCATGACATTGTTTTTACAGTGTCGTTAACGCTGCTGCTTTGTAATATAACATTTTATTGTTATGTTTTATAACTCAATGATGCTAAAAACAAAACAAAATGATGCTATTCTACTAGATCTGAGACTATTATGGTCTGGCCTGCTTCTTCCTCTCTATTTTGGATTAAACTAAGCTCAAGTTTCCACCTCGTTTTGTAGTTAGCCACATAAGACCCCTTCAGACGCATTTTTGATCATATGGTTCGTAATCTCCCTCCGGCCTGGTCAGATTAGAATTCATCCCAATCCTATTAATGCTGTGTGGAGACACAGAACGGATAGTTTGATTTGTTCCCCAGGCCTCGTCCTTGACCTTTTATTCATCTAAAGTGCACACATTGATCAGAGCCAGGCTCTATCCAAATGTATCTGAAATCACACTCCATCAAGAATTATTAGCTGAGAAGTATCGGTAACCTAAAATGTTATATTAAAGTAAAATAGTTTCTATTATTGAGGATGTTTCACATAGTTCTCAGTTAATTCTTATGGCGAATCTTTAATTTATTTGTTTGACATTGTCACCACGCCATCAGGCTTATTCAGTTATGTCTCATAAATAGATATTTTTTGCTCTCTTGCACAGTTTGATTGTATCATATGACCACTTTTGCCTCTGTGGTTTGAACTCTTTCATAGGAGAAAGTTTCAAATTCACATCACTGCTGTATCTTGTGAATCCCACGTCGTCCCGGCGCCGATTTGACATCCAGCTGTTTCTTTTCCCTCTCCGGTATAAGGGTAGAGGTCACAGAGCAGGGTCGCGGTTGTCGTCATGGCATCTGGAAGCACGAGCAGCGAGGAGGAGCGGAGTCTGAGGGAGTGCGAGCAGTACGTGCAGAAACACAACATCCAGCAGTTGCTGAAGGACTGCATCGTCCAGCTGTGCACCTCCAGGCCCGACAGGCCCATGGCGTTCCTCAGGGAGTACTTCGAGAGGCTGGAGAAGGTTTGTTTGTTTGTTTGTTTGCACTCGAACTATAATTTAGTGGACGGATATGAGGATGAGCATCCCAGAACTCTGTTTAGTTGCTCTCTTTGAATCCAATTATTGTTGTTTAACATATTTAACACATTTTAGTCTATTTTAAGGTGTTCCTGGTGCTCTTTTTTTATTAAAATAATGCAAATTTTAGCCAATATCCAAAAATTTATGTCACTTTCTTGGACATAAGTTTCTGCAGAGTGGAAGTTGTGGATGGGGCGACCCCGCCCCCACTTCCCCACCCTGTTGCTGGGACTCTGTGGCCCGCTCAGGGTAGCTTATACATAATAAATATGTTATAAATAGCTGCATTTCTATTACACATATGCGAAATTCTAGAAATGTTGAGAAAAAACATAATTTTGCAATTATACTGTTTTTGTTAAATCATAATGATGCGAATAAGTCCTTCAAAAACACGATTTTCAGCGGATAGACTCATATTTTTTACCACTAGCAGGTACTAGCATTCGTCACCTATCAAAGGAGACGTCGGCGTCTTATTCAGGTCGTGAAGCATCAAGCTAACGTTGGAGCGGCTACGGATGAAGAGATTTAAGGAAATGGTGGTTGGTGATGTTATGGAGGAGCTGTAGATTCAACAATTCTGCTCAACTTTTGATGATCTCTGTGGTGCTGTTGGACCTTTGTGGTCACATGACTCTTAATTTGAAGTGTTTCCATTGCGGTTTTGCGAGAAAAATGTCAATTTTGATATACCTCAAAAACCACCTCCTTTAAGATCTAGAAATTTCTTCATGAAACTTGAATTCTTTTTTTTTTTTTAATTGTTGTGTTTCTATTAGGTAAATTTATTATTGTCAATCCAATTTTATGCAAATTTA
>NC_050530.1:2958915-2962197 GCF_002922805.2 Oryzias melastigma
CTAAACTCTTGACCTGGTATATCCCTGAAAAATACATATTGCTTAAAAAAATAAATTAAACAAATATTTACATGATTTTTTTTAATTTACAATCTGTTAGACATTTAGAGAAAAGCCTTCTGGACAAACAAACGAATCCATCAACATTTACAGTAAATATCAGCTAATTCTGTCTCGGCTTAAAGTGCTTTTTACAAAACAAGCTTTTGAATTTTCAGTTTTTTTTGTTCCTTTATTTGGTTCTTTTGCACATTCAGACGGTTTTATTTGAGGCGCTGTTTGAAAAAAAGTCGATTCTGAAGATATCATTAAAACAGTTTTCTTAGAACTTCACATGAACAGGAAGTCATGAGAGTTCAGTGGTGGGTTTCTCAACTTAAAAAGAAGTCGTTTGCTGTTGGGTAGACTCGTCATTCGGGACGTTCTCTTCGTCCTTGACAGAACAGTTCCTGGTCAGGGACTGAGGGAGACCTTCACGAGCAGAACCTGCAGGCTGGCATGAGCGGGGGCTCTCTGCACTCATGTCGTTGACATTCTGCCAGACGCATAAAACCACATTTGCTGAGTTAGTCACTTGATCTCAGCTGAGGAGAGTTAAAAAAAACAGACTAACGAAGCCATAAAAGGCAGAATCTGGTTTTCTAGTCAAATCGGAAGCGCTGTCGTTCTGAGGTTCTGTCGCCGACGCTTCTATCTGCCTTAAAGGAGGAGGCCAAGCAGATCCAGAACCAGCAGAAGGCCAGCAGTTCTCGCTCCGACTCGCGCGACGAAGAGGTGTCTCCCCCCATGAACCCTGTGGTGAAGGGCCGCCGGCGGAGAGGCGCCTTCAGCGCCGAGGTGTACACGGAGGAGGACGCCGCTTCCTACGTCAGAAAGGTACCGACTCCATCAGCGGGGAGGAGGAGGAGACGTCGTCCTCACGCCGGCTTTCTTCCTGCTCTTCCAGGTGATTCCTAAAGACTACAAAACGATGGCGGCGCTGGCTAAAGCCATCGAGAAGAACGTCCTGTTTGCACATCTGGACGACAACGAGAGGAGGTACCGCCTCATCCTCACCGAGAACGTCTGAGGACCGGACGGCGGGATAATCAGATTACTCTTTTCTTTCAGTGACATTTTTGACGCAATGTTTCCAGTCACCTACATCGCTGGAGAAACCGTTATCCTTCAAGGTGAGATGATGAGGAAACGTTCAGCAGGAGCGTCGGACGTTTGTGTTTTACGCTCTGGATTCTTACAGGTGACGAAGGGGACAATTTCTACGTCATCGACCAGGGAGAAATGGATGTGAGTATCCGCTCGTAGGGTGTAGCTTGTCCAGGACGCCTGTCTGACCCGTGTCCCGCCGCAGGTGTACGTGAACAACGAGTGGGTGACCAGCATCGGCGAAGGCGGGAGCTTCGGAGAGCTGGCGCTGATCTACGGCACCCCCAGAGCGGCCACGGTCAAAGCCAAGACCAACGTGAAGCTGTGGGGCATCGACAGAGACAGCTACCGGAGAATACTCATGGTGAGGGGTTTGTCTGAGGCCACGCCCACTTCTGGTGGCGCCGGGCTCCAGTGACACGGCTCTTTGTCTCTGTAGGGAAGCACTTTGAGAAAGAGGAAGATGTACGAAGAGTTCCTCAGGAAAGTGTCCATTTTAGGTGGGTTGTTCTCTTCTTCTCCGCGTCATTCTGGTTCTGCGTGAAGGTCCGTCTGTTCATCGGGACGCTTGTGCGCTTTCAGAGTCTCTGGACAAGTGGGAGCGTCTGACGGTCGCCGACGCCCTGGAGCCGGTCCAGTTCGAGGACGGACAGAAGATCGTCGTGCAGGGAGAGCCGGGAGACGAGTTCTTCATCATCCTGGAGGTAGCTCGCTCCTCTTCATCAGACTGATCCGATTTCTGCACCGAAGTTTGAGCTGAGAAGTTATCAGCGGCTGTAACTCTCCAACATTTATGGATTTAAGTCCAGCGGATTCGGATTCAGAATCCGTTGAAGAGTTACAATATATCAGAGCATGATGACGGGAAACTTCTGGGTTGACCAATCAATAAATTCAACTGCAACACCGAGTTTCAACCTGTAGGGGGCAACACACAGACGATTTTAAACTATAATTTCAGGAATTAAACAAGTTTATTATACATTTTAAAAAACTTGGCAACACACATCATTTTTAAAGCCCCATTTATAGAAGTTAACAGCCAAAAAAATGTTGATTTATTGTTTGGTTACGCTTTAACCACTGCAGCTGTGTGTTTGTTTTAACCCTAGAAAATTCACAGAGCTTTACTAGTGATCATTTAGGAAATATTTAAGTGGAAAACAAAAGTAAGACTGAACTACATGCTCTATAAAACGACATTTTCAAAACTTTAAAACCAATAACTTTTTAGCATAGTTATGAGCTAGATATATAACATTACCTGTGATAATGCTAGTGTGAATGCTGTAAGCTGAATTTGGCAGCGGAAGATGCTAGTGCTGATAACTGAATATGCTGAAATTGATAGCTAAAAACGTTGAAGCTAATAGCAAGCTAAAACATTAGCTAAATGCTAAATTAGCCTAAAATAACGTAGGTTAGCCAAAACAGCTAGCATGTAGTTGAAAAAATACCAAAACTTTAAAATATCCTAAAAAAAATGAAAAAAGGCTAAATTAGCCAAAACAGCTAGCTAATAGCTTAACTCCAAAACAGCCTAAAAAGCAACAAAAAAAAAGCCTAAATTAGCCCAAAGCGCTTACATGTCGCTGAAATATTAGCTAAACTCCAAAATAGCCTAAAAATCTTAGTCTTCTTTTCCTTTGGGCTTTTCCCTTCAGGGGTCGCCACAGCGAATCAGTTTCCTCCATCTAAGCCTGTCTTCAGCATCCTCCACTCTAACACCAGCCACCTTCATGTCTTCATTCACTGCATCCATAAACCTCCTCTTTGGTCTTCCTCTAGACCTCTTTCCTGGCAGCTCTAGACTCAGCATCCTTCTACCAATATATTCACTGTCTCTCCTCTGAACATGTCCAAACCATCTCAGTCTGGCCTCTCTGACTTTATCTCCAAAACCTCTAACATGTGCTGTCCCTCTGATGTATTCATTCCTGATCCTATCCATCCTGGTCACTCCCAAAGAGAACCTCAGCCTAAAAAATCTTATTAAAGCCAAAATAGTCCAAAAAGTTAGCAGAATGCTAATTTTTAAAACCTTAAAACTGTAACTTTTTAACATAATCATGAATAATAAAAAGGCAGAAATATTACTCCAAAATAAATCAACTTAAACCTAAAATAAACTTTCAA
>NC_050530.1:2962619-2970345 GCF_002922805.2 Oryzias melastigma
TCAGTGAGAGTTTTGAACACAGAAGCTTTCATATAAAGTTGTTGCTCAATCTTGTGTTTTTGCCACACATTCTCACTCCCAACTCGTTATATATGGACGTATGGTTCGGGCCCCCTCCGCGCCACTTTTTGGGGTGTCCCCAACTCGTTGTTTGTTTGTTTTTGACACACTGTTACCATTAAATCCCCAATCCTTGGGATGTGGTACCGGACGAAGAACTGGTATTGGGTTAGGACTAGGGTACTGGTCCCGTCTGCGCCCCGAGGGTTGGTGACCCCTGATTAGCATTTGCATTATTCCCCTGTCTGTGGCCCGGAACCCAGCGGCCCTCGGACTGGTTCTGGTTTGCTGCTCGGAGGTTGGGGATGCCTAATTTAATGGATTGGGGGCCCAAAACGTCAGAAAGTGGCGCGGTGGGAGCCTGAAACATACGTCCATATATGATGAGTTTGGAGTGAGAGTTTGTTGGTTTCTGAGCCCGGTGTGAACGTAGGATAAGCTCCACCCCCGGATAAACTATACAACAAATTGAGACTTATACTGTGAATAATCCAGTACACGTAAACGGGGCTGCAACTAATTATTTTAATATTCGACTAATCACTGATTATTTTTTTCCGATTAGTCGACTAATCGGGTCATTGATAAAGTGGATGTAAAGCACTAATCTTAACCATCATTAGCTTTAACTAAAAACTAGATATATAGCATTATATATAGCATTACCTGTGATAATGAATGCTTTGAGCTGAATTTGGCTGCTGAAGATAATAGTGACAGTAGCTGAATATGCTGAAATCGCTAAAGTTGATCGATGAAGTTTATAGCTGAAAACCCTGAAGCTGATAGAATAAACTAAAATATTAGTTCAATGAAAAATTAGCCTAAAAACTGAAAAAAAAAGCCTAAGTTAGCCAAAACAGCTAGCATGTAGCTGAAATATCAGCTAAACTTCATAATAACCTTAAAAAAAACCTTAATAAATGTCAGAATAGTTAAAAAAGTTAGCAGAATGTCATTATAACTTTCAACTTTACTAAACTCTGACTCCATATAATATAAAGTAACGACTAATCGACTATTTTAATAGTCGATTAGTCGACTAATCGTGGCAGCCCGACTCATAAACCATCTTTGAATCATTTTACTCGTTCTGTTTCTGTAAACTGTTGTAGTGAAAAAGCTCTTGTGTCTGACGGGAGGATGTTTCTGTTTCCTTTTTTTTAGGGTTCTGCCGCCGTTTTGCAGCGCCGCTCAGAAAACGAGGAGTTTGTTGAAGTCGGGAGATTAGGCCCCTCCGATTACTTCGGTAAGATCCGACTCGCGTCCGCTCTCCCCGTTGTCGCCGGTTCCTAAACCTGTGACGCCGTCCTCCAGGTGAGATCGCCCTGCTGATGAACCGCCCCCGCGCCGCCACCGTGGTCGCCCGCGGCCCCCTGAAGTGCGTCAAGCTGGACCGGCCTCGCTTCGAGCGGGTCCTGGGCCCCTGCTCGGACATACTCAAACGCAACATCCAACAGTACAACAGCTTCGTGTCGCTGTCCGTCTGAGGGCTCAGACCGCCGCCATGCAATTTGCTTTCCCCTCTCTCTTCTTTTCCTCTTTTCTTTCTCTCTCACACACACAGATGGTTTTGCTGTTCCACCCGTCACGCAGAGGTGATTCTCAGCCACTCACCAGCGCTTCTACCAGCTGCTGTTCGCTACCTTGTAGGCACGGTTTTCTCGTTCGTGTAAATACCTGTGAGTTTTCCTTCGGAGGTTCTGAAGGACTTCAGAGACAGACAATCATACTTTCAGTGTCAGCTACAGACCGAGGGGGACTCCTTTTGACAGCAGTTTGATTCCATTCACAGATCAAGAGCTGCTGTCGCTCCGATGTTACACATTTACTTAACGCTTTGGTTGGTTTTTTGATCGTTCGGGGAGGATTTGGGTAGTTTGGAGAAAGCTTGTACAATTTTTCTTCTTTTCTCGGTGTGTGTGTGCAGCTGCCAGGCTAGTGCCAAATGTTGATGATTTTTGTTGAGATGCATAGGCGAGGAGCTCCAGCAGGACGTTCTTCTTCTTCTCGTTAATTATTGTAACAGACCCTGAAAGAACTGCCTTGAATACTCTGAGGGGGAACTAGGAAGAGTATTAAGTGAGTTTCAGTATTCAGTTTATTTCGGTCACTCTTCTGCTCATCCAAATGTAAGCAGAATATATTAATTATGGTAAAAAAAAAATGGTTTGGAGTGATCTTAAAAGAATATGTTTATCTGTCTTTTGTAAACATTTATTTTTCCATAAATTCTATTGTAGGTGTCCAGTGCCACAAATGATTAAATAAATGCTTCTTCTTGTCAACTGACATAACAGTATGTAATTGTATTGTGTAAAAATGTGACGGGGGGGCGTTAAAGAACCCCCCAAAAACCAGAACTGTGTCGTTGCTGATTTGGAGATCTGATCTGGTGTGAATGGGGGTTTGTTAGCTTAAACGCTTCCTAACTGTTCAGCAGCTTTTACTTTCTGTTCTTAATTTTTACTTTTTTTTTAAAAATATAAGTCACTTCTGGATGATATTCTTAACTCTTCATTCCTTCTTCTTGCCGGAAGAGACGTGCTGTCAGTGTCGGCCTCATTGGCTTTGAGGTTTTTCTTTAAAGCCGATGGAATCTCCCCTATAGTTCCTCTCGCGTGGGTTCCATTGACGGCACATCCCGATCCATAGGAAACGACTCCGTTCACCGTCATTAAAGCTGTTTTCCTGTAAATAGCGGCATCGATCCACAGCGTTTCCAGCCACTCTGCAATCGTCCCGGTTTGCCTTAGCTTCCCTTACCTGGGCTTACTGTAGTATCCAGTCACTCCTGCGAGCCCGACCGTCAGTCAGTTTGTTCGGTGTGCAGCACGAGGAGCTGCAGGCCGCCAGAGGACCATTCTTTTTCTATTTACCATGTATTTAGTTTGACCTCTGTGTGCAAAGATGTTTATCCTTTTGGTATAGATTGTTCCAGATGGCAGTTTAAGCAATAAAAAGTCAAAAATCCTTCAGACTGATTGTCCTTTTTTTGCTTCAAACTCCACAGTTGATATAAAATCTGTGAGTTTTATGTGACAAACTGAAGCTATGTTAATGTTCATGTATTATAATAATTCACTTCTTTAAAAAATTACTGAAATATAAAACAGTTCTGTCAAAACAAGTTTTTCTAGTCTAAAATGTTAGATTCCACATCTGCCCACTAGAGGGAGACATTTAACTACTATATGTGGAGGGAAGAAACATGACAGGGCAAAAAATAATTTAATGTAAGTTTTTTAAATCACATTTTAGCTTTTTTTACTTTTATTCATTGTAAAAAAAATATGGGACTCCTTAAATGTTTTTAAACTCAGTGAAATATATAACTTTCTGTCAAAACAAAAGTTTTTCTAGTCTAAAATGTTAGATTCCCCATCTGCCCACTAGAGGGAGACATTTAACTACTTTATGTGGAGGGAAAAACATTAAAAGGCAAAAATAAATTTAATTTATGCCTTTAATAACACATTTTAGCCATTTTTAAAAACTTTTATTACTGGAAAAAATGTAAGACTCCCTAATTAAAAAAATAAAAACTTAGTAAAATATAAAACTGTCAAAAGAAAATGTTTGCAGTCTAAAATATTAAGTGCTACATCTGACCACTAGAGGGAGACATTTAGCTACTTTATGAGGAAAGAAAAAAACAATTAAAAAGGCAAAAAATAAATGTTATTTATGTTTTTCAATCGTGATTTTAGTAAATATTAACTTTGATTCACTATTAAAAAATTGCGACGTCCTAAATTTTTTTACACCTGTCCTTTTTTGCTTTAAACTCCATAGTTTACGTAAAACCTGACAGTTTTATGTGACAAACTAATGCTAGAGCTTTAGTTTTTGTACTTTTTATGTTCGTGTATAATAATTAACTTTTTAACATAGAGAAATACTGTATGTAAAAAATCTGTCCAAATATATATATTTTTAATCTTAAATATTAGATGCCACATCTACCCACTAGAAGGAAACATTTAGTGACTTTATGTGAAGGAATTAAAAAACCGTTAAAGGGCAAAAATAAATTTCACTTATGTTTTTAAGACAAGATTTGAGCATTTTTACCTTTTAAATACTTAAAAAATTGGAACTCCATATTTTTTTAACTTAGTGAAATATACAACAGTTATGTCAAAACTTTAAAGCAAGAAAGTTTTTCTGGTCTAAAATGTTAGATGCCACATCTGTCCAATGGAGGGAGACATTTAGCTACTTTAGTGGATGGTAAAAAAACTGGAAGGCAAAAAGGCATAACTGATTTTTTCATTCATGTTTTAAAACATTATTTTAGTATTTTAAACTCTTATTTTTATGCAACAAATATGGAACTCCCTATTTTTTTAAAACATGTCCTTTATCTGCTTCAACTTCCACAGTTGATTCAAAACCTAAAAAATGTAATGAAATATATAACATTTCTGTCAAACAAAAATGTTTCTAGTCTAAAATATTTATTGCCACATCTGCCCACCAGAAGGAGACATTTAGCTACTTTATGTGGAGGATAGAAAAACTTGCTAAAAGGCAAAAAATAATTAAATTCATGTTTTTAAAACCAGATTTTAGCATTTTTAACTTTTCTTTACAGTAAAAAAAATATGGGACTCTTTAAATTTTGTAAAACTATTAAATGTCAAAACAATTTTTCTAGTCTAAAATGTTAGATACCCCATCTGCCCACTAGAGGGAGACATTTAGCTACTTTATGTGGAGGATTAAACAAATTTATTAAAAGGCAAAAGTAAATTTCATTTATGTCTACAAAACAGTAATTTTACCTTTTATTTACTGCAATAAAAAGTTGGGACACCAACATTTTTTTACTTAATGAAATATATAACATTTCTGTCAAAACATTTTTTCGTTTTCTGAAATGTTAGATGCCACATATGCCCACTAGAGGGAGACATTTAGCTACTTTAAATGGAGGATTAAAACTTTGTTTTTTGTATTGTTTTTAAAACCAGATTTCAGATGTTCTAACTTTTACTTATGGTAAAAAAAAGTGCCGTAACTCTGTGAAATTTTTTTTCTTTGTTTTACAATGTGTGAAACGAAAAAGACAAACTTAAAGGATTTATTTCTAAAACAATGCAGCCCCCAATTGCTGCTATTGCAGGATGAAAGGCACAAATTGTGAAATGTTGCCAAATGAAAAGGTTTTTTTTTTTTTTTTGTTGCCTCAGCCTGTCTGAAGAAAGTGTTTAAATTATGATGAAACAGGAGATTACATGTCTGGGAAACAGGGTGGAGTAAACGACGGATTCCTTAATGGGTAGCACTTTTCCCCTCCACTCACACCTCTGTTATTTTAAAAAATCTCTAGAACTTGTGACTAAAATAAAAGTTTTTAGCTTTTATTGTTAATATTTTTCAGTTTTCTGTCACTGATTTCAGTGAGAATGACACTTCTCTGAATGATTTTGAGGTAAACTTTGTGGTTGCATTTGTTTATTTAAGATTTTAGAAAAGATCTAAGCCTCCGAGGCTCAAAAAGAGAATTCACTCCATCATGAAGTCTTAAGAATCCGCCGTGATGCTGTGGCGTCGCCCGCTGTTACCTGGGCTCTGATTTCTGTGTCACAGTCTGAGTCTCAGCTGTGGGTTTAATAAAGTCACTGGTGATCACTTCCTCCTTCCCGAACCTCCGGACGCAGCGCTGGACCGTTCGGAGAACCTTCAGCAGCCTCCGGTCCAGAGCAAGGAGGTGCGGCTCGGTCAGAACCGGCTGTAACAGATCTGTCTTGAGAGACTCCGTCATCACCTCGCTCAGTCTGAACTCTGGTTGGGCCAGGAGCTGCAGTCTGAGCAGCGTGGAGCGTTTAATCCTAATAAAAAAGGGGAAAAGTCGGTAAAAATGAGAACTTTTTTAGGTTTAATTATATCCACAGCGGAGGAGCTCACATGCAGCACTGGGATAAAGGAGCCAGGATGGACATCTCATCCTTCGAATGCCTCCCGAACCTGAACACAAGGAGAACCGTGTGCTTAAGAGGACCCACAATGCATCATTCCACAATAATCCAGAGCTGACTCACCCTCTGGCATTGTCCAAGTGGAGGAGAAAACCTTCGTCTCCAAATTTGGTAAAAATTTCGTAGTGGTGTCTGTCCATGTTTCCTGCAAGGAAATCAAGAGAGAAAATCAGAAACGTGTGCAGATGAATTGCTTTTATTAAATTCCATGACATAAATACCGATCAGGAAGTCGAAGATGGACATGTCGATGATGTTGAGCAGCCGGTTCCCTGAGTTATAAGGATACAGCTGCTTTATGGCGTCGCAGAAGAAAGGATTCACTTCCCACCTGAAGGAAAAAATATCCTGTCATAAAATCAATAATATTATGCGGTATGAAGCACGATTTTTTGATTGCAACTGGCGAAATTACATTATAAGTCCTTTTAAACGTACAGGGGCGGAGCTAGAACCTTTTATATGGGGCGGTGAGAGGGGGACCAGATGACTTTGGAAGGGTGGTTTGAACAGTTATATTATTGTTTTTAATATTAACACCGACTGAAACTCAGAATTCTTCAGAATTCGGTCTTGTCATAGCATTGAAACTGTAGATTTTGGGTAAAGCCAGAGTCCCGATACTCCAGATGGGCCGGCACACTTAATAGGAAACAATATGAGAGGTTCAAGATTTCATTTAACAATATTAATTTTTTTTTTGATGTTTAAAGTAACTTGTAGTGAGGATTTTTTTTCAAAAATTCTTTGTCAATAATTATTAATTCAAAAATTGGTGGGGGTAAAATGTTTTTTCTGGAGGACAGCAGCCCCCTTGCCCCCCCATAGCTCCACCCCTGCGCTCTAGTTAAGTTCTGGTTAACTTTCTACTTATTTCTGGTTCAATTCTTGATCGTCTAATGAAAGTTTACAGTAAAGGTCAACGCTTTCAAGACAATTGGAATTTGGAGTATTTTTTTTTTGTGTGTTACACAGCCACTACATATATTTTGCGGATTTTAAGTGCGTGATATATGTAAGTGTTTCTTGTGTTTGTCAAAGTAAGCAGATATCAATCATAGGTTCCAGTCGACAGGTCTTTACGTAAATTCAGTTTTGAGCTGTTGAAAATGTTTTCTTGGTTGAGGATTACTCTGTTTACGCGTATTTTACATAGTTTATATGCAACTATTACGTAAATATTACACAATTGTGTTGTTTTTGCAAGACGCATAAACAAATTTGTGGTTTTCTGCGAACGTTCCACGTATGTCTAACGCATGTTACCATTATATTGAGTATATAAAAAGGTACGTAACGTGTGTGCACATATTAGGTTCAAAATATGCATCGTGATTTGCATGGTCTTTCTAGGGGTGTAGTGAAAAATATTTAATTTGGCGATTCTCAGAATGATTTAAAATGCTGACAAAATTAAATGTATTTATTCATGAGCTTTCCTAAGCGTCCTTCACATAAACCCCCGACCACCAGTAGGCAGTACACTGAGCCTCATTGATCAGCTCTATGCCGCAACCTAAACAGTAAGAAGGTCAAGGCGAGGACCGGCTTGTGTTAAATGTTTTGTCAGCCTTGCGGTTTTTGTTGTCATGTATATATATATATATATATTGTATTTAATTATATAGTATATATATACGTACATATGTGTGTAAACATGTTATATATGTATATAAAGTATA
>NC_050530.1:2970533-2976451 GCF_002922805.2 Oryzias melastigma
TCTATATATATATATATATATACAATATATATATATATCTATATATATACTGTATATATATGTATATATATATATACATATAAATATAGATATATATATATATATATCTAGAAAATAAAGCTGAAGCTAAAGTTTAAAAGATGTTGAACTACACGGCTCCTCTTACTCCTGCCGTCCAGCGAAGGTGTAGGAGCGCGTCCAGGGGTTGGGGATGGAGAGGCGGGGAGCGATGCTGAGGCCGGGCAGGTATGCAGCGAGCGACCCCTCCAGCAGGTCGGGGCTCCCGCACACGGCGTACTCAGTCTTGCAAACGTACAGGCACTTCGCAAAGAAACACGTGTTGTTTGCTGTTTGAGAAGCACAAGTCAATATGTGAACTGAAGCTGTTTGTCATCATTAGAAAACTTTGCTTTATGCGGTAAAGAGGTCTGGACTGTTTCCTGTAGCGTCTGAGGAGATCTTGTTCGACACCTCAGGGGGTCAGATTTGGATCAGCTTAATTAAAAACCAGATTGTACGCTTAAAAAAAAAAAAAGTGAAAATAAGACGCAAATTTGGAAAAAAAAAACATTTGAAAAAAGAAAAAAATTAATAAAAATTGAAAAATAATTTGAAAAATGTGAATAAATAAATTTGGAAACTTGAAAAACTTATTGTGAAATGTGAAAAAAGTGTAGATTTAAAACTTGAATAATTAATTAATTTGAATATATTAAATTAATAAAAGTAATTAAAATATGTAAATCAATTAAATTGATTAAATTGATCAAAAATGAATAAAAAGTTGAAAATATAAATAAACAGTTTTTTTTATCGGTTTTCTTCTTCTTCTTTCTATCTAAACTTTTAATTTACACTTATTTTTTTTTTTGCTTGTAACCTTACAATATTTCTTTGAAGTTCATAATATTACGTTTTCAAATATATAATTTCATTTTACACATTTTAAGGGTGTACTTTAGAGTTTAAAATTGTTTTCAAATTATTTTTCAAGTTTACATTTTGGTTTTTCATTCAGTTCAAGCTGATCCAAATCTGCTTCCAAAGCTGCAGTGAAATCATTTTTAAAATGTTTCCAACCAAAAGGAGATTATCTCATTAAAAAGATCTTTACTTTCAGTCTTTAGTTTTCTTTCCTTTTGCATAAATAAATCCTGGAGAAACTGTTATCAAAATTCCTCATCTCAACTGGATAAAATCTCATCTCATCACGTCACTTTTAGATCAAATCAGAGATAATCATCAGGGAGGATGCAGGTTTTATTTACCAAAGTTTAAGCTATAAATCTCTTAATTCTTGATGTTTCACTTGTGAGGGACTCAGACGAGGCGGCTGGTACCTGGTGAGGTGAAGAAAACGGCCCGCAGGTCGTCATTGAGGGTCACCTGGAGAACTTCTCCTGAGACGTTGACTCTTCTGCCAGAAACAGGTGGAACTCTCCTGAAATCTAGAATTCTACAAGACAGTTGAACCGCATTAAATGAGATTTATCAAACATTTTGATTTTGTTCTTGTAAACGCTGACTTTTTTCTTATAATTTTACTACTTTATCCTCACATATTTATTTTTCTTTCATGGTTGCCTAATACTCGTAAGTATTAATAGTATTATTAATAATGGTAAGAAAAAGGATCAAAAAGGCAAAAGGAGGGGCGGAAAACAGTCATGTTGAGAATTTGTCACTCCATAATAAACCGCTTTGAAGCATTTTCTTTTGTCTTCCTTAGTCAAACCTGACTAAATGATTATTATACCGATGGAGGGGGCCCCATGGTATGGTTCGCCTGGGGCCCCCAAACTGCTAGGTCCGCCCCTGCCTAATGTCTTATTTTTCCGACTGTGACTATTTATCCCATTTTTGTTGGTTGTTGTTTATTTTTCTTGAGATTCTGCTATTTAATAAAAAAATAATGACTCTGACAAGAGCTTTAATGTTTGTAGAGTTCCCAAAGAGGGAATAGTTTCACGTGAAGCTGCTGTACAGTCAATTTTTCTAAAAAATAAGATATTATTTGAACAGAAAAGATGGTAAACAGTAGTTTACCATCTTCTCTTCCAATCAGACATGGTGTCGACATGTGACATCACCTGGAAGACTCAGGTTTGACATTAGGAAGCCACAGAGCCAAGATTTTCAGTATAAAGGTTAATAAACTGCATGTTTAGTCCTCCAGTGTGAGGAGAGCAGTTCATGCCAACATTAAGATGATGGCAGTTTTATGTATTTTTATCTTCCACCATTTAGCTGATTATCAGCACAAGTGCGACTTCCTGACAGATTCCCGCTGTGTTCTCCGTCTGGCTGTGCTCACGGACTCCGTGAAGAGTTTATGTCTTCCTTACGGCCACATTTCAGCCGCGCTGACGGTAATCAGACGATCCGGGTGTGAAGCGGTTTCTAAAACTGCCTGATTGAAAGTGATAATGATGAGAGCTCCTGGCAGCCGAGACACTCTGGTAACACACTGTGACACATTAACACACAAATGTGGAAGACGCTGATAATATGAAGATATCTGCCTTTCAGCAGCAGCAGGTTGCAGCGTCGGCAGGATTGTTTCGACGTCTGACGTGGCGCTGCTGCTGTTTTCAGCCTCGTCCGGTGAAGTGATGACTTATCACTGTGTGTGGCGCCTTAATGATACCGTCTAGCCTGGACGAGTGTGTTCAGAGGGAATCAGTGTGGTTACGTAAAGTGAGTGTTAAGGTTAAACCTGGTGGTTTGGAGGGATCAGCAAGTTGGGAAAGCCTGGATTTTATTAGGTGTTGCAATCATTGTGGAAACTCTTATTTAAAAAAAAAAAAGATTTTAAAGTCATGTTTTTAAAATTATTAAGGAGATTTATGAATGTTTTCCTACATTCTCTACACCATTTTTTAATTATTTCATTTAGTAACCATACATAACATCAAAATAATACTATATAAACATAGTTAATAAATGAAAAGGAGCAGAAAGAAGAAAACTTATATTATCTGCCACTATTATTAAATCAATCAAATTAAATCAAACAAGAAAAATGAATACATAGGTATATATAAACAAAAATACTCATTTACATAAACAGTTGTCTAAACAAACCCTAATTTAATTCTATTTACCCACACTATGTCCAGTTATGTTAACTATATAGGATTTATGAAATTATTTTTCTACAACTTATCTCTAATATTTGCTTAACATCTCCTTCTTGATAAGCCTGTTAAAGGCAGCAAGTGTTTTTATATCTTTAATTTCCTCATCAAGTAGATTCCATATGTTGGGACCGTACACTGAGACAGATCTCTCCAACACTTTTGTCAGAAATTTTGGTTTTCTTTAAACTTATTTAAAGTAAAAAAAGTATTAAAAGTTAACCAAATTTCTGGAAATGAGAAAAACAGTTTCACTAAAGACTTGTTTTTCTTGAGACAAGGGTCCCTTTATTGCCTTAAAGTCCCCCTTCAATGAAAATCCTGTTATTTGAGTTTTTAACATGTATGTTTAGCATTTTCATTATGAAAGAGAACAACTAGAAAAGCTGCATTACCTGCAATCATCCTAGTGTGAATGCTTTTTGCTGAAAGTAGTCGCCAAAGATGCTAAAAATGGTGACGCAATTTACTTTAACTGCTGAAGGGATTTGCTGAAAATGCAAAAGTTATTTGTAAAATGTGCTAAAAGACTGGAAACTTTATTAAATAACTATGGAAGAGTGCTGAAGTTGACCTATTTTTTTTTTTTATTAGGTAGTAAATTTGCTTAAAAATCCCTAATACATTCCAATTTTGCAAAAATATTTATGCTTAAATATGAGCTAAACTCCAAATGAGCCCAAAAAAACCTTAATAGATGTTAAATTAGCCAAACAAGCTAGCACATTGCTTAAATACTAGCTACAAAATAGCCTAAAATTCCTGTTAGCATGTTGCTAAAATAGAAGCTAAACTCGTAATTAGCCTGAAAACTCCAGAAGATGTTCAAATTAGCTAAAAAAAGTAAATTTAATTATTTCTGCAGATCAGTAGATTGGACATTATTGGAAAGATCAGAAAGGGTTCATAGAAGCTAAACTCTAAATTAATTAAAAACTCCAGTAGGAAACAAACTAGCCAAAAATGTTAGCATGTTGCTAAAATATTAGCTAAACTCAGAATTAGCATAAAAAATACCTCAGTAGATGCCAGGTTACCCAAATGAGCTAGCATTATGCTAATATAACAGATCAATGCCAATTTTTTTGTTGAGAATTACAATAACAGATTACAAGAATTAAAGATTGTGCTCATCTTAGCTCCAAAAGCCACGCCCCCTCAGAGGAGATCTGGGAAACAGAAGCTTCAGATCAACATGAAAAATGGCTTTTTAAGACATTTAGGTTGTGGGATTTTGATTAAAAACTTCACAATCATAATTAAAACACTACGGAGAAGATTTTTTAAAATTAAAAATATGTCATAGGAGGACTTTAATTTTCAACAATTAATCAAATTGAATTAAAAATTAAATAAAATTTTGATTAATTTTATCTAATTTAAATCAAATTAAATTTAAAGACAGATATGTTTTTCCCCACAGGCCTCCACTCTCACCTGGATTTACTGAGTAAACATTAACAAAATCTTAGTTATCGAAGGCGCACCTGTCCAGGTGAAAAGCTGCGATCTCAGCGTTGTGTCTCTGGAAGTCGACAAAATAAAAGAAGTCCTCGGGCGTCTCTTCGTCTCTCTGCTGCCTGAGACACAGACAGACACTTCCATTAACCTCGAGTGTGTAATCATCGACACTCACGCTGCAATTTAACAGCCAAACAGATGATTTAGCTGCAGTTAAATAATATGGAGTGTGACATATATACAGTCATTAAAGTCACACTAGCTGCTGTAAACACACAAGAAAAGAAAAGACGTGTTCTTGAATTTATGAGAAAATGTTGAATGAATCTGTATTAAGATGAATTATTTGATTAGATCTGGACTTTATTCTTCATTTTTGGTCATAAACCTGGTATTCTGTTGTGCTGTTGTGCCTCAAAGGCTCATATTTTGACTCAGAAATACTGCAAAGTGGAAATTTCAAGCTTCTCTGCTGGAACATGCACAGGATTTTTGAGGGGCTCAATTTTGGAAAAGACATTTTTTTGTGTTTTTTTCCTCAAAGCAATATGAGAATTAAGAACATAAAAAAATAATAGATAACTAGTCAGCGAAATGACCTGTGTAGGTAAAAGTGATACAAATGTCATTTTTTTGGAAAAAGTTATTGTCAACATGAGTTCATTCACTTTAGGGCTGCCATGATTAGTCAACTAATTAACTATTAAAATAGTTGAGGACTAATTTAATTGTCGATTAGTTGTTACTTTATATTATATGGACTCAGAGTGTAGTAATGTTGAAAGTTATAATGGCATTATGCTAGCTTTTTGGACTATTTTAGCATTTATTAAGGTTTTTTAGGCTAGTTTAGCTAATATTTCAGCTGCATGGTAGCTATTTTGGCTAGTTTGGTATTTTTTCTGTTTTTTTAGGCTAATTTGGAGTTAGCTAATGTTTCAGCTGCAAGGTAGCTATTTTGGCTAGTTTCAATATTTTTTTCTGTTTTTTAGGCTAATTTGGAGTTAGCTAATGTTTCCGCTGCATGTTAGCTATTTTGGCTAATTTGGGCTTTTTTTCCATTTTTTAAGCTAATCCAGTTTGCGCATGACTCAGTTAGTTGACTAATTGGAAAAAATAATCGATAATTAGTGGACTATTAAAATAATTGTTTGTGGCAGCAAAAATTCACTTTATTATAGACTTGGATTATTTTCATTTGTTATTTCTCTTTGTTTTTTTTTTCTTAGATCACTAGCAATAGTTAATTAATATGAATTTGAATAAAAACTTTCCAAAAAACAACAGTACTCAAGCACCCCAGAGCCCCATGTGTGCACG
>NC_050530.1:2977478-2981366 GCF_002922805.2 Oryzias melastigma
CTAATGTTTCAGCTGCAAGGTAGCTATTTTGGCTAGTTTCAATATTTTTTTCTGTTTTTTAGGCTAATTTGGAGTTAGCTAATGTTTCAGCTTCATGTTAGCTATTTTGGCTAATTTGGGCTTTTTTTCCATTTTTTAAGCTAATCCAGTTTGCGCATGACTCAGTTAGTCGACTAATTGGAAAAAATAATCGATAATTAGTGGACTATTAAAATAATTGTTTGTGGCAGCAAAAAATCACTTTATTATATAATTGGATTTTTTAAAATTTGTTATTTCTCTTTGCTTTTTTTTCTTAGATCACTAACAATAGTTAATTAATATGAATTTGAATAAAAACTTTCCAAAAAAACAACGGTACTCAAGCACCCCCAGAGCCCCATGTGTGCACGTGCCCGACCCTCTGTATCGTTTGACAGAATAAAGAGTCTAAACTCAAATTCTGCAAACTGTCATCCTGAACTTTAACTTTATTGACTCACAACGTTTTCCCAAAATTCCTATTTTCCCCATAAATCTCCTTTTTTGGGGCAAAACCCGTCAAACTACTGATGTCTTCCACTGTACTTGTATTACTGAAGATTTGCATTTAACACACCTGTTTTTACCTGTTTATACTTTGCCTGCATTTCTTCAGATTTTTAAATAAAATATTAAGCTGCATTTTTATAGTATAAATGCTCAACTTTCTTATTCTACTCTGCAAACTTGATTAATATTTGCAAAATTCAAAACATTCAAGATATTTGACCAGTTTTTAAGTTGTTTCAACTTCTTTTTGCTCCACACTGAGACTTTTTTCTCAGATTAAGAGTTATAGATCAAGAAATAAGAAGGTTATTATTAAAACAAGTCAAAATCTGTTTGTGTCACGATCCAGTGCTTCGGTTTGGTCACGTTCTGTTTTCTCTGTTAGTCTCAACATGTTCAGGTTAATCATCCACAGCTGCTTTCATTTAGTTAATCGACCTCAGTGTATTTAAGTGTCTGGTTTTCTGTCCTCATTGTCTGTTCTGTCCTGTCACTGTTTGTTTTATCCTGTTTGAGTTTTATTTTTAAAATGTTTGTTTCTGCTACCAATCGCCTGGATTTGGGTTCTTCACCACTATCCATGACAGTTTGCTTCAAAAAGAAAAACTTAAGATTTAGAAAACTAAAGTTGTGTCCTCACCTCATTGGTTTGAACATGGCTTTAGCGAAGTTCTGCAGTTTCAGAGCTAGCTTCAGGTGATGCCCGCTGGGTTTCACCACTTCAAAACAGAGAAAAACAAAGAACATTTTTAGAATTCTGGTGAACATTTTCATGCAATGTTTCCTTTAAGTGATTTAGGCAATATTTACAAACAAGTCACTGCAATATTTGACTCATTTTTGCCAAAATTCTTTATACTAAATGTAACCTTGCACAACAATAATTGAGTAACTGACTGTAAAAAAAAAAAAAAAAAAAAAAATCCTAAAAATTGTCCATTTCCTGTGGATTTAAGCTGGATTCAACACAAACCTCTCCATCGGCTGCTTTCCATAAAACACTCAGGATCTTAAGAGTTATCAATAAAATAAATAAAAAGTGCCACAAACTGCCACATGCAGCTGCTGCTGAGCTAAAATGAAATAGAAAAACCATCAACGGTTAAATTTAAATGCAATGGACGGATTGTTTTGGAGTTTATGTCTTCTTGGCAGTGAGCATGAGTGTGTGGTTGAGCAGAACCCACGGGACAAAACGACACACACAAAAAAAACATGCAAATTTTCCCCTTTTTTTTTTTTCAAATAATGCTCCAATTTCAAGCTGAAAAAAAATCTTTTTTTTTGTCATGTCAGTGATTTCCTGTCACATTTGCAGCCTCATGCTGTTTAGAGGTTGGAGTGTGAACGCCTCCTTTTGGAACAAGCGTTTAATCTCTAGATGTGCCTTTGAACTTAAATGAACGCTTGGCATTTGTGCCCTGCAGCAAGCGTCTTCCACAAAAAAAAAATCTGAATCGTGGAGCCAAGACAGAAAAAAAGAGTCTGCACTATCGCAAAAGCAGCTGTCTGTGGTGAAGCAGTGAGAAAAGGAAACAAAGAGGCCAAACATTGTTAGACTTCAGCAGATAAAAGGCTTAGACTATACCTTGTGTGCAGTCGCAAGCTCCTTTCAGAGCCTTCTCATCCTGGGTGTAATCTACCACACAAAATACGCTTTTAGCGTCGCATTTGTATTTCAAATGACATAGTTATGAGATGGAATTTTGTTTCACCCGCGTTGACGATGGTCAAGTTCCTCATGTCCTTGAGAAGCTGGAGGACGGCGGGGTCGTCCCGCGAGTACAGAGCGTAGCGGTTTATTCCCAGGTGGAACTTAAGCCAGCTGGCGTCGGGGTCGTAGGTCATGTCCTGCAGCTTCAGGGTGATGTTGGTTAAAGCTACGGCCTCTTTGTAGATCTTCATGTGTCTGAGGATTTTAAAAAACAGAGGGGAATTAGGAGAATCTAAACAAAAAAACCCCACAATTTTCTCAGAATTTACTGACTAAAAACCATGTTTACTATTTATTTAAATAAAATACACCATTCTGGTTTAAATAAAGTATTTTGTTAATTTTCAATCCTGAAGTCAAATGAGGATCTTAATCCAGATTAAATCTGTCAAAGACTGTTTTTTTCCTTTATATATAAATGTGTTGTTTCATAAAAGTTCTACTTTTGACCCCAATCTGATTTCAAGTAATTTAATTTGATATCGATACGGATGTTGGTATTGATATCGATACCAAATCGTGATCCAATAATTTTGTAAACCATAAAAAAAAACTATTAACTAGGAAATATGTTGACTATAAACCACAAAAAAGGTGATTATTAGTCATGTGAGAAAATTTGGAAACTTTTTTTTTGTCCGATCTGATTTCGAGTCATTTGATTCGATATCGATACAGAGTCCCGATCCGATACTTTTGTAAAACATAAAAAAAGGAAAATAAAGTTATGAACTGATCCAGGTTGGGCTCTATTTTTACTTTATTCTCCTTCTTTTATGATTTAACTTTCGAGTGGCGGAGCTTCAACAATAAAGTAAAAAGTGCCACTATTACCAAAAAAAAAAAATGTTGACTCTAAATCACTTTAAAAAATAGATGATAATTAGTAATGTGAGAAAATGTGTAAACTGTACTGTAATTCTTTTAGAAATATACATCTTTTTACTAAATCATGATTCATGTTTACATGAAAAATTATTTGAAAAAATAAATGATTTTCTCCAAAAATCGAGCTGTTTTTTTTTGTGCGCCTCCTGCTCAAACTGCTGCCGTATTTGGCTCCGCTTTAAGGTAATATCGTTTCATGATATACAGACTTATATTAGGGAATTTACTTGAAATTACAAGCTTGAAGAATACAAAATGTAGCGGCTCCAGGTGTACGAGCCCTTAAAGAGGATGCGGCAGGACCATGCTTGTTCCTCGCTCAAAAAAAAAAAAAATATATGACTGAAGTCCACTGGCTGTGTCTTGGTTTACTGCACTATTGAACAGCAGAAGTTCATTAGAAATTATGAATTATGGGCTGGACTATGTTTCTGAGAGCTTTCTGTTTACATTCTCTCCCACTAGCTTACAGCCTAACATTACCGGTGGAACAAAAAATGCAAAGAAATATCCGAACTATCCAGCTGTACAGTTTTGAACCAGATATCGGCTCAGATGACACCAGAATGGAACGGAGAAGGTACGTCGTGGCGTATTTTCTACAATCTTTTTCAAATATCTTTTTATCGTCTGCTCCTGATTCACAACAATTTGAACTAGAAAAGATGAATTACCTGTAATAATGCTTGTGTGAATGCTTTTTTGCGGAAAATGGTGACACAATTTACTTTAATTGCTGATGGGATTTGCTGAAA